>NC_045455.1:77849801-77955572 GCF_002776525.5 Piliocolobus tephrosceles
CACAACTAGAACACAAATAACAAAATAACAGGAGTAAGTACCTACTTATCAATAATAACATTGAATATAAATGGACTAAACTGTCCAATCAAAAGACAAAAAGTGGCTGAATGGATGAAAAAAGCACGACCAACTGATCTGTTGCCTACAGAAACACACTTCACCTATAAAAAGACATAGACTGAAAATAAAGGGATGGAAAAATAGATTTCAAGCCAATGAGAACCAAAAAATAGCAGTAGTTGCTAGACTTACATCAGACAAAATAGATTTCATGACAAACATGTAAGAAGAGACAAAGAAGGTCACTATATAATGATAAATGGGTCAATTCAGCAAGATGATAAAACAATTTGATATATGCACTACAACCACTCAGATATACATACATATATATAGAAAACATTGATTAGAGTTAAAAAGAGAGATGTGTCCCAATACAATGATAGCTGAAGACTTTAACACTCCCTTTTCAGCGATAGACAGATCTTTCAGACAGAAAGTCAGCAAAGAGACATTGGACTTCATCTGCACTATAGACCAAATGGATGTAATAGTTATCTACAGAACATTTCATCTCAGAGCTGCAGATTTCACATTCTTTTCCTCAGCACATGGATTTTTCTGAAGGATAGACCATATCTTAGGTCACAAAAGAAGTCTTAAAACATTCACTCCTGTAATTCCAGCTACTTGGGAGGCCAAGGCAGAAGAATTGCTTTCTGGGGGGCGGAAGTTGCAGTAAGCCGAGATCATGACACTGCACTCTAGTCTGGGTGACAGAGCAAGACTCATCTCAAAAAAAAAAAAAAAAAAAAATCATTCAAAAAATGGAAGTATCAAGCATCTTCTCTGAGAGCAATGGAATAAAACTAGAAATCAATAACAAAAGGAATTTTGGAAGCTATACAAATACATGAAAATTAAACAATATGCTCCTGAATGAACAGGGGGTTAATGAAGAAATTCAGAAAGAAACTGAAAAATGTCTTGAAACAAATGACAACAGAAATACAATATACCAAAACCTATAGAATACAGCAAAATCAGTACTAAGAGGCATTTTTTTCTTTTTTCTATCTTTCTTTTCTTTTTTATCTTTTGAGACTGGGTCCTGCTCTGTTGCCTGTCACCTGTCACCCAGGCCTGAGTGCAGTGGTGTGATCGCAGCTCAATGCAACCTCTACCTCCTGGGTTCAAGTGATTCTCCTGACCTCAGGTGATCTGCCCAACTCAGCCTCTCAAAGTGCTAGGATTATAGGTGTGAGCCACTGCACCTGGCCCAGTACTAAGAGGGAATTGTATGGCTATAAGCACCTAGGTCAAAAAAGGGGAAAAACTTCAAATAAATAATCTAACAATTCATCTTGAAGAACTGGAAAAGCATGAGCCAACCAAACCCAAAATTAGTAGAAGAAAAGAAATCATAAAGATCAGAGAAGAAATTTTAAAAATTGAAATAAAAACAATACAAAAGATCAATGAAAAAATTTTTTTTAAGTTAAGCAAAATTTTTAAGTTAAACAAAAGCAAACCTTTAGCCAGACTAAGTAAGATAATAAATCCAAATAAATAAAATCAGAAATTAAAAAGGAGACATTACAACTGATACTGCAGAAATGCAAAGGGTCATTAGTGGCTGCTATGAACAACTATATGATAATAGATTGGAATATCTAGAAGAAATGGACAAATTCCTAGACATATACAACCTACCAACATTGAACCAGGAAGAAATAAAAAATCTGAACAGACTAATAAGTAATAAGATCAAAGCTGTAATAAAAAGTCTCCCAGTAAAGAAAAGCCCAGGACCTGATGGCTTCACTGTTGAATTCTACCAAACATTTAAAGAAGAACTAATGCCAATCCTATTCAAATTATTCCAACAAATAGAGGGGAGGGGAATACTTCCAAACTCATTCTATGAGGCCAATATTACCCTGAAACCTAAATCAGACAGAGATACATCAAAAAACAAACAAACAAACAAACAAACAAAAACCCAAAACACTGCAGGCCAATATCTCTGATGAGTATTGATGCAAAAATTGTCAACTAAATACCAGCAAACCCAATTAAACAATACATTAAAAAGATCATTCATTATGACTAAGTGGGATTTATCATTACAAAGTAAGGATGGTTCAACATATGCAAATCAATCAATGTAATACATCATATCTACAGAATGAAGGGTAAAAACCAAATTATCATTTAAATCAATGCTGAAAAGCATTTGACAAAGTTCAACATTCCTTCTTGATAAAAATTCTTAAAAAGATGGGGATTGAAGGAACACACCTCAACATAATAAAAGCCATACATGACAGCCCACAGCTAGTATCATACTTAATGCTGAAAACTGAAAGCCTTTCCTCTAAGATCTGGAATATGACAAGGATGCCACCACTGTTATTCAACATAGAACTGGAAATCCTAGCTAAAGCAATCAGATAAGAGAAATAAAGAGTATCAAAGTTGGAAAAGAAGAAGTCAAATTATACTTGTTTGTAGATGATATGATATTATATCTGGAAAATTCCCACAAGAAAACTATGAGAATTGATAAACAAATTCAGTAAAGTTGCAGGATACAAAAATCAACATAAAAATTTGGTAGCATTTCTATATGCCAACAGGGAACAATGTAAAAAAGAAATTTTACAAAGTAATTCCATTTATGATAGCCATACATAAAATTAAATACCTAGGAATTAACTGAAGAAGTGAAATATCTCTATTATGAAAACTTCGAAACACTGATGAAAGAAATCGGAGAGGACACTAAAATATGGAAACCATTTTTCATGTTCATGGATTAGAAGAATCAATGTAGTTAAAATGTCCATACTACCCAAAACAATCTACAAGTTTAATACAATCCCCATCAAAATACCATTAACATTCTATTCTATTCTATTCTATTTTATTTATTTATTTATTTATTTATTTTGAGACGGAGTCTCGCTCTGTCGCCCAGGCTGGAGTGCAGTGGCTGGATCTCAGCTCACTGCAAGCTCCGCCTCCCGGGTTTACACCATTCTCCTGCCTCAGCCTCCCGAGTAGCTGGGACTACAGGCACCCGCCACCTCACCCGGCTAGTTTTTTTGTATTTTTCAGTAGAGACGGGGTTTCACCATGTTAGCCAGGATGGTCTCAATCTCCTGACCTCGTGATCCGCCCGTCTTGGCCTCCCAAAGTGCTGGGATTACAGGCTTGAGCCACCGCGCCCAGCCAAAATACCATTAACATTCTTCACAGAAATAGAAAAAGGAATCCTAAAATTTATATAGAACCACAAAAGATCCAGAATAGCCAAAGCAAAATGAATCAAATTGGAGGAATCACATCACCTGACTTCAAACTGTACTACAAAGCTATAGTAACCAAAAGGGTGTGGTACTAGCATAAAAACAGACACATAGACCAATGGAACAGAATGGAGAACCTAGAAACAAATCCATACACCTACAGTGAGCCCATTTTTGACAAAGGTGCCAAGAACATATACTGGGGAAAAGACAGTCTCTTTAATAAATGGTGCAGGGAAAACTGAAAATCCATATGCAGAAGAATGAAACTAGACCCCTGTCTCACTATATACAAAAATCAAATGAAAATGGATTAAAGACTTAAATATAATACCTCAAACTATAAAACTACTACAAGAAAACATTGGATAAAATCTCCAGAACATTGTCTGATCAAAAATTTCTTGAGCACAACCCCACAAGCATAGGCAACCAAAGCAAAAATGGACAAATGAGATTCCATCAAGTTAAAAAGCTTCTAAACATCAAAAGATACAGTCAACAAAGTGAAGAGACAATCCACAGAAAGAGAGAAAATATTTGCAAACTACCCTTCTGACAGGAGATTAATAACCAAATATATAAATAACTCAAACAACTCTATAGGAAAAAAAGTCTAATAATCTGATCAAATGTTTGAATACACATTTCTCAACAGAAGACATACATTTGGCAAAAAGGCATATGAAAAGTTGCTCAAGATCATTAATAATCGGAAAAAGGCAAGTCAAATTTACAATGAGATATCCTCTCACTCCAATTAAAATGGCTACATCCAAAAGACAGGCAATAACAAATGCTGGCAGGATGTGAAGAAAAGGGAACACCTGTACACTGTTGGTGGGAATGTGAATTGGTACAACCACTATGGAGAACAATTGGGAGGTTTCTTGAAAAACTAAGAATTGAGCTACCATATGATCCAGCAATCCCACTGCTGGGTATATACCCAAAAGAAAGGACATCAGTATATTGAAGAGATGCCTGCACTTCTAATGTTTGTGGCAGCACTGTTTACAATACCTAAGATTTGGAATCAATCTAAGTGTTCATCAAGAGATGAATGGGTAAAGAAAATGAGGTACATTTACACAATGGAGTAGTATTCAACCACAATAAAAAAAAAAAATGAGATCTGTCATTTGCAACAACATGGATGGAACTGGAGATCATTTTGTTAAATGAAATAAGCTAGGCACAGAAAGACAAAAATCACATGTTCTCACTTATTTGTGTGATCTAAAAATCAAAACAATTGAATTCTTGGATATAGAGTGTAGAAGGATGATTATTAGAGGCTGGGAAGGGTAATGGGGCACTGGTGAGGAGGTGGTGATGTTTAATGGGTACAAAAAATAGTAAAGAATAAGTAAGACCTACTACTTGATAGGACAATAGGATGAGTAGTGTCAGTAATAACTCAGTTCTACATTTAAAAATAGAGTGTAAGTGGATTGTTTGTAACTCAAAAGATAAATGCTTGAGGCAATGGGTACCTGTTTTCCATGATGTGCTTATTTCACAAGGCATGCCGGTATCAAAACAGCTCATGCATCCCACAAATATATACACTTACTGAGTACCCACAACAATTTTAAAAAAATTGCTATTTTACCAAAGAATATCCACCATTATTTGAGACTATTAAAATATCCTGTCCTTTTCAAACTACTATTTGTGTGTGATTAGGTTTTCTTTACATACTTCAACCAAAACAAAATGTCACATCAGATTAAATGCAGAAGCAGATATGACAATCCAGTCGTCTTCTATTAATCCTCATGTTAATAAGATTTCCAAAAAATGAAGCAATGCTAATCTTCTCACTAATTTTTGAAAGAATATTTTAATTAAAATTGTTATTTATGTAATTATATAATGAACTTATTTTAATCTTTAAATCAATAATGTATTTTTAGTAAGTGGGGAGCTACTTTGAAAATATGTAAGTATTGTTTAGGTAAATATTGTTTCTTATCAGAATTTCACTTATTTTTAAAAGCATCTATTGATAATCATATCCCAAATCATTTTTTACTGCAGCGGTTGCCAAATGGTGATATTCTAAGTTCATTATTCTTTCTACATTTATTGCTTATGTTTTATTATAATGTAGAGCAATCCCTTCTCTCCAATTTATTTTACTCATTCATTCATTCATTTCTGTATTTATATCAGTATTGACTCATGGATTCTTATTTCACTCCATGGGTTATGTTTTATTATCATCATTATTTATTTGCTGCTCTAATTGTCCCAAGTTTGGACAGTAAGAGCCCCTTCAAGATGACTCCTCCGCTCTTTTGACATATCCATATATTCTTTGATTCCTTCTTCTCATTGTGATACTGTAAAATGTTCCAGGCCCATCTTACACATTCCCTGCTCTGGAATCACCCATTTTCCCATGGAGTCTTGGTTTTATTTAGTGGAGAACAGTATTTAGAATCCAAGATCGGGGTGCCAAGCATGTTTCTTGCTACTAGGCTTCCAGACCTTCTCAGCAGGAAGAACTAGGAACACACACACACACACACACACGCACGCGCGCGTAGGCCCATATAATCTGCATCTCTGTACCCATTCATCTATACATGTTTAAAAACCAAGAGTTTACAGTTTCCAACTCAATATTTCAGGATTTATTTTCACCTTCCTCATTTCTATATTTATATTTCCCCAAGTAGTAAGAATTCAAGGTCCTGTAATTATCAATATATTCACTTAATTTTTATATCTTTCATATAACCATTTAACCACATGGGTCTTCTCCTCCCCCTCAACCCAAGCTTCAGTTCCTCTGGTTATAGGTTATTCTAACATGATTAAAGTCTGTCTTCCCTAGTATACACTGTCATATTAAAGGGAACAGTAAAATAATTTATTCTTTTGTTCAGAATAATATCCAGGAGTATAATGTATGTTACCTATGCAGGGTCAGCTGTCTAATTTTGCCAGGTCCAGTGCAAAATGGAAATGCAGGACTTCAGCAGGGATAGGGAAGTCAACCTCTCCTTCCTATCAGCTGTCATCCCAACCCACAGCTGACAGGGTGACCCTGCAAGAAATGGCAAACCCCTGCACTGGCATACACTTAGTACCTGGATCAGTTGTGAAAGATACGTTTGCCCCCAGGAAACATGCTGTGGCACTGTCAACCCAGGCACGGGATGACAAGCACCATGCTCCTTCTCTAGATTCTGCAGGGACCTTGACTTTCCCCAAGACCCCTGTTCTGGCCTCCAGCGAGGTGGAGGTCAAGAGGATGCAGGCTGTTTTCGACAGATGTGACCTGGTTACTGCCCTAGATATGGGGTCAGGGGTCAAAGAGTGGGATCAAGAAAGGGAGTCGGGGCATGTCCCAAGGCCACAGAGGATGGGGGTTGGGCTGCCCAGAGCTCCTCCCATGGAGTCACGGAGGTGGCTGGAGGCAGCAGCATGTGTGGGCCGAGGTCCCTAGTCCCTGGCACATGCTCCACTGAGCCGTTGGACCTCACTTACAAAACATAAACTCAAAGATAACACTATTAAACATTTCAAGACAGCGACCGGAGAGTATTCAACTCCAACTGTTCAAGTGCAAGGCCTTCTAAAGTGGGGTCTTGTGCAATCGTACTGGACATGTCCATGAAGTCAGCCCTGTACTTATTATACAGTGACTGTGTTAAGGGGTCTCTTCTTTGCCCAGGCCCCTCGAGACAGAATGGTGGTGGTAGTGTGGTCCATGGGGACTTTAAGAAGGAGTGAGTGGAAACAAAGGGAAGTAGAACCCTGTGGCATGAGCAATGGGGTAGATGGACAAGAGATATTATCATTCAAGAACTCCCTGAGAGAAAATACCAGGTCCTGCTATCATGCGGCAGAACGCAGAGTACCAGGCTTTTTAGTATTTATGGAAATGTGACTGGAATTTAATCAAAGGATGTTCAAACTGAAAAGGTGGCGACACTTGTACCTCAGTCTTTCCCGCTGGTCTATTAGCTCAACAGCAATTGATACCTGCAAAGTTTGTCTTTTGTCTGGGAAATCCCTGCTATGTGCTTGTCACAGGAGAGGCGCTCAACAAACGTCAGCTGAATGAATCAATAGAACCCACATAAGTTCAAACATCACATTCAAGGTAATTCAGTCTAGTTAATATTCTACTTGGTTGAACTCTTAGTATTATGAAAATATTTTTTCTTCCTTGCTAAATTATGGAGCTCAGTAAAATTATGCAGGTTGATCTAGGAAGAGAATCATTATTTTTAGTATTTTTTTTTCTAGGAGGTAATTTCTTCTGAGAACCAAAAATCAAAACAACAAATATGCAAGTCACATTTTAAGACACCCATTAGCTTTTGGGGTGGCCAGGTACACACAAATAAAGTGAATGCTACACTAACAAAATAACCAGGAATCAGCACCCACGGTTATTTAATGTCAAACTATGTGATGCTTTGTGTTAATTTATCCAGGGACAGAAGTCTTTATGGAGAATTTGGTAAGTAACTTTCTCATGCACTATTTGCAGTAATAGAATAGGAGTCCACTGTGAACATGAAGAACCTCTGCTGCAATACTGGGTCCCTGGAGCCTGCACACTGTCCAAAGGTCCTATGTGACAACACTGTCCAAAATGCATCCCTCTCTCTGACTCATTTCTTCATTCTCCACCTTGAGGAGAGTAATGTGGAGATACTAGAAGAGAATGTCAAGAAAATACATTTTTGCATTCCGTCCTTTTTTGCATGTCTTCTTGGACCCCACCTTTGACATAAATAGAAGTGACCAGGACACTTCATTGAGTGCACCTCTCTCAGGCCTTTCTAGACTCAGATAAAGTTGGTCCTAGGAAAAATCCTCTCAGTGATTTCACTAGGTCCTTTCTCTCTCTTTATCCTAACTTGGACATCTAGTGTTTTAATGACTTTCTATTATATCTCATCAAAAGAGGTTTTCAAGGTATAGTGGATAAAGCATTTAACCAGAATTGGAAGGCCTATTCAAGGTCATATTCTATAGCTTACTGGTAATTTATAACCTTAAGAAAATCATATTTTCTGAGTTTCTCTTTCATCATCTTTAAAATTTGTATATTGGTATTGTCTTGTGAATTATATATGTTTACAGTGTAAAATCTTTTCAAACACAAACTATTCAAACATTTTAGAAACATACTGAGTGATCAAGTGGGGATTAGGCTTGAGGAGTTAGCTTTTTCATTTTCATATTAAATTTAACAGAGAATTTAATATGAAAAGGTTGTCTTTCTTATATTTATCTTTTGGGCAAATAATAAACATATCTTGGTAGAATTCAGCAAGTGAAGTGTGTTTATGCAGGTGTACATATTTGATAAGAAGAGTTGTGAAAGGAGACATTGAACAATATGTGTTGCAGCGTTCTGTTCTCATTCTTTAAGCCTCTCTTGCTCTTAAAGTTTCAGACTCTGAGTCATGCATGTCGATTTTTTAAAAATCAACACTTTCATGATGTAACTAAACTACAGTGAGAGAACTGAGGAATTCACAACCACCAGCCAGTACTCTCAGTTCGTCTGTTTTGAACTTGATTGACTCAGCAATTATGCTTTGATGTGGTAAAAAGGATACTGGGCAGCTGGGATAGATGTGAAATAACTAATTTAACAATGAACTGAATATGAAAATTTCTGTCCTCCCTAGCGCTTGCCTATACTGATTATGTCTGAGGCTTTTCTGTCGTGAGTCTTAAAACCAAAACATTCTTTAATACCTATATGAATATCAAAAGGCTGATGAAAGACCTAAATACAATAGTAATATCATAAAATATTACATTTGTCTAAATGATGATATGGTATGTAAATAACCTGTTTCAAATTGAGAAAAAATGTCAGGGCAGATTATTTGAACTATTTAAAAGTGTGGAACAATACTTGATTAAAAAACACATCACAAGAAAATCTTGTAATTTCCTGATTGATGTTCCATAAAATCGCCTAAGTTTGTGTCTCTTGAAATAGTTATGAAGTTGTGGAAAGACGTTTCTACTCCCATTAGAGAAAAAGTCAACCTTAAACTTTAAATTAAATGCTAAATTATCATCGATTTACCAGCTATACCTAACCCAATGAAGTAGTCTATTATCTATGTGCGTGCAAAAACATTTACATTGCTTTAAAGACATTTTAATTTCTCTAATAGCTCAAGGAAGAGGTTTAGAAGGTAGTACTTGGAATTAATTGATTTGCTCAAGGTATTTGTCAGCAAAGAAGATAGCACACTTAAAGGGGGATAATTAAGGATAGTTTAATAAAGAAACCATTTACAAAGGCGTGAGCTTGGCTAAGGAAACCAGCAAAGGAAGGCACACCACAGGACTAGCAATAGCAGGAAGCTCTTTCCATCTTAGATCTGAAGAGGAATGGATATTAGAACCCGGAAAGAAATGCTGCCATTGCTTTAGAAGTAGCGGTGGTCATAGCAGGAGGATGCCAAAACGGTGATTCAACCTTTGATAGAATGACACACCGTTGCCAACCTGTAGCCTGCCAAGGGTTAGCCAGGGAATAAATACTCTGATCCCATTCTCCTTCCACATGTAGATCTGCTGCTATTCCTTTCCATAGGCCAAATCCAATGGAGGTCAGAGGGAGCCTGTGCAGTTCAAGTTTTCCTTCCCAGGTCGCAGAGCGAGTTGGAGAAAAATAGAGTGTGAATATGGAGGGAAAATAGAAAATCTCTTGCACGCTCAACATTCATTTTGTCAAAAATGTTTTACCTTACAACAAATTTAAATCGTCCCTGAGGCATACTCCCCTTCAAGAAAAATATACTCACTCACGACTGAAGACACTTAACTTCCATTCTTCATGCTGAATATTTCAGCTGCATTTATTGTTTTCCTACATGAGGCATAGGTAATGCTGGACTTGCTCCAAGTTTTCTAAGACGATTTCTTGAAACAGTTTTAAGAAAAGTTGTCACTATCACACACTTGATGACATTTCATAGCATAAAATACACCTATGAATTTCCTAGGGATTCATTTTTTCTATTATTTTTTCAAAAGACTGCGTTCACTAGCTTACACATATATTACACTGGGGTGTGGATTATTTTTGTGGGGACTGAGAGATGCTCTGGTTTTGCAGAATGATAGTTGACTTAGGCCAGGTGTGGTGGCTCACGCCTGTAATCCCAGCACTTTGGGAAGCCGAGGCGGGTGGATCATGAGATCAGTTGATCAAGACCATCCGGGCTAACATGGTGGAACCCCATCTCCACTGAAAATACAAAAAAAAAAAAAAAAAAAAAATTAGCTAGGTGTGGTGGCTGGCGCCTGTAGTCCCAGCTACTTGGGAGGCTGAGACACTATAATGGTGTGAACCCAGGAGGTGGAGCTTGCAGTGAGTCGAGATCACGCCACTGCACTCCAGCCTGGGAGACACAGCAAGACTCCATCTAGAAAAAAAAAAAAAGAGAGAATGATAGTTGACTTATAAACATGTGTACATTAAATCATGCATTTGTTTAGATGAGTTTAAAGGGTTAATTGCCTTTGAGAATTTGCTGTTGTTTTCACTTGTTGAAAACAATTTTGTGAATACATTAATTTTAAGGGTATATATAGATGGTATGAACAGAAAAAATTAGCTACCGACTAGTGAATTTGTAGGTGAAAACATCTTAGATAGGTGCTCTAAAATGAGGAAATGGACGTGATGAATTACTTGAACATGTAAAGAGAAAACACACTATGGCATTCCACTCAATAAATTCCAGTATAGTTTATTAGATGTATTTCCATCTATTCTGTCTGAATCCATTTAAATCTTTTAGATTGCTTTGTAACTAATACACAGCAGTGACAAAAAAGAAGCTCATTTCCCCTTTTCATACACACCGAAGTTCACTGCCATTTTCTCCTTGGTCCTTGAGGAGTGACTAACAGCAGTAATTGTTTTCCTTTTTTGCTATCTGAGAATGTGTTTTTGTTTTCCTTTAAACTCTGATGCGGAAATCACTGCTTCTGTGCACTTGTGGATGTGCTAGCAATAAATATAATTTGACAAAATGCTGAACTGAAAATTAACTAGAAAATAACACATGAAGTCATTTGTATTAAGTGTGAATTAGGTAAGAACGAAAACTGCAATGACGGATTTTGTGTATTATTATTATTATTATTATTATTTGAGATGGAGTCTCTCTCTCTCACCCAAGCAGGAGTGCAGTGACATGATCTCGGCTCACTGCAACCTCTGCCTCCTGGGTTCAAGGAATTCTCGCCTCAGCCTCCCGAGGAGCTGGGATTACAGGCACCCATCACCATGCTTGACTAATTTTTGTATTTTTAGTAGAGATGGGGGTTTCACTATTTTGGCCAGGCTCCCAACTTTGAACTCCCATGTCAAAGTCCCAGTTGGTCTAGCATGCTAATTACATCTTGGCCTTCTGAAAATTGCTATTGGTCACTGGCAGGGAGAATGGGCTCTATGTGCACTTGACGGGCTACTGTTACTATAGCCACCTGTTTCTGCAAAGCTTCTGCCATTGCCTCCTTAGACTACCTAGAGCTCCATTTTCAACCTAACTAAGCGTGTCTATGACTGTAACACTGATAGGTCATTTTATTTTATACCTGTTAATTCTTGTAGAGTAGCAAGTTCCATTCAACTTCTAAAATGCTTCCTGAATCTGTTTATTCTATTCCTCACATAGCCAGCTCCTCCCATTTGTCCTATAACTGCTCCCTTTTTCTTCAAATCTCTTCCCTTGCCCTCTAATTTATCCTCCTACTTCTACCAGTATTATCTTTCCAAAATGTAGCTTGGGGTTTTTCAGCATCTCCCTGTTTTCAAATACCTACTATGGGATGATGTCCAAATGTCTTGATATGACAAAGTAACCTAAAATAAATTAGAGGTACAGAGAGGTGATGTGTTAGTAATATACAAGGATGCCTAGAATAGTAATGTTAAACTGCAGCTTGATTTATTTGATATTATAGATATTACTAATCCAAAAGAAGATAAAATGATGGTCTTGAAATAAATTGTTTATCTTGGGCAATAAAAAATAACTAACTATGAGTGTTGAACTGTAAGTTATATTCATGGATTATTCCTACCTCAGTACTTTGTGTAGTATGGTTAGTTTTTAAAATATTTATCTTGAGGGGAAGTACACACAACAAACTTAAGGACTTGGTTTTCAGGAGAAAAACTGAACAAATAATACAATGTAACTCATGAGTTTATAATACATGCATTTTTAATAGATAAATAATTTAAGCAAGTTACATGTTTTAAATACCATTTCAGTTAGAAATTGTAATTAGGTAGTTGAGAGGAGTTTTTATACCTTTGGAAAGTGCTTCGACAACTTTATACAACCCACACTCCAACTCTGGCTGTGAAATTTTTGCTCAGTTTGAATTCTCCATCCTTAGAACAAGTAATTATGATAAAATGAAAAAAGAAAACCCTGCACCCCATCATGTTCTTAGCAAAACTACATAGCATAAACTCATGCTACAGGGTTCCAAATAGTCCAAGCTATTTTAGAACAACAGTGTCTATTTTTCATTTTGAATTACTGCAATTTCAGTAGCAGCTGTTGCACTGAAAATTATAATGGTCAACATTTAATCAACACAGTGTTTTTTTCCTTTCATCAATCAATCATTTGCTTCAGTTAGCAGAAAAATCTCAAACTTTTCGTTCCTAGTTATACTTTAAAAGCTTCATTATAATCTGGCCCAACCTGCTGATCTCCCATTATTTCCCACTACTTCCTAACATGCAATCTGGGCTCTGTTTCAACAGTTTCCTAACTAACACACCAGCCTCCCTATTCCTCCCGTTACTTCACACTTCTAAAAAACCATCTGTTTTTCCCCTACTCTGTACAAACACTGTCTTTTTTGATATCAAGAGCTAGTCTCACCTTCTCAAGAAAGTTATCTTTGCTTATGTTCATGTAGCTTTATATGATTTCCCCATCACTAGACCTGCATAAACCTCTGAATTTCATCTCTTAATTGTATGGTACTTATCTTGTTGCCCCACTTTGATTACAAATTTAATGAAGCAAAAATCAGATTTCAAATTTTTCTGGTTCCTTTGCAAAATATAACAGTGTTTCTATACAAGAAATATCTTGGTATGTCCTTGTGTGCTAATAGAGCAACATTCATTGCTCTTTCTTCTGAGTTTCTGTAATATTTTACATTAACAGCATCTTATTCTCAGAGTCAAGCCCTTGAACAAAGATACTTGCATATGTCTCAGCCTTCTGTATGCAACTTGAGTTTTCTCAGTCATTGTCATCATTCTTTAGGTATCTACTCTGTATTATGCAGTGTGCTAAAGCCACTGGAGAAAACAAAATGTGTAAACTTCTGCCATTAAGGAACTCATGGTCTAGTGACCTTCTGGGGACCTAAGACCTTCACATGAGGTGGGATTGGGGCTGCAGCCATCTCAGGGAATTCATAGAGGAGATCCACTGATCTTGCTCAGCATGGGAAGGACAGAATGGTTGATCTGGGTATTAAAACATGAGCAAGCCTTTGCCAGTGGAAGAGGCACTCTGGGTAAGCCTATTTAAGTAGCAGTAGCAGCTCATGAAAACTCACATATATAAAAGAAACAAAGCATGGTGTGTTTAGGGAACAACAAGCAGTGGGATGAGAAGACAGGGTAGTAGTGAAAGAAAAAGTTGAAGAGGTGGGTTGAGACTGGGCACAATGGCTCAAGCCTATAATCCCAGCATTTTGGGAGGGTGAAGCTCAAGAAACACTTGATCCCAGGAGTTTGAGACCAACCTGGGCAACATAGGGAGACCCTGTCTCTAGAGAAAATTAAAAAAAAAAAATTATCCAGGCATGGCGGCACAGGCCTGTAGTCCTAGCTACTCGAAAGGCCGAGGCAGGAGGATGCTTGAATCCAGGAGTTCGAGATTACAGTGAGCTATTATTGCATCACTAATACTCAGCCTGAGAAACAGAATGAGACCCTGTCAAAAAAAAGAAGGAAGGAGGGAGGGACGGAAGGAAGGAAGGAAGGAAGGAAGGAGGGAGGGAGGGAGGGAAGGAAGGAAGGAAGGAAGGAAGGAAGGAAGGAAGGAAGCAAGCAAGCAGGGTGGGGTAGAATCAGAAATGTTGATCACTGATGAGGATATTCTGATCAAGGCATTCTCCAATTTGGCTATATATTATTGCTTGGAAAACTAAAAATTATATATAGACCTAGGATTACAACTCAGACCTGGCAGGTGATCAGAATCATCAAGGGTAGAACAAAGAGTAAATGGCACCATAGTATCATAACATTTTTCAAGAGATTGATAGACATTTAAATGACTCTTTTCCTTCTTCTTAGTATTTTGGTGTTGAGCAATTTTAATTTCCAATGCCCTTACCCAATTCCCTTCTTAAAATGTCATCTTTATGCATCTATTTATAATACATCTATATAATGTAAAATATATGATGATGATACATGTTTTTGAGCCCTTGATACATGATACTTTACAAATATTACCTGTTTCCATGCAGTCCCTCTAAAATCATACCAATGATGATTAATGGAGCCCTGAGAGGTTAATTAACCTGAGCTAGGATATGAATCCAACCACCCTGACTGAATAGCCCTGGTGGTAAACCACTATTACATACAGCCACCCTGCCAAGTGCAGAGCAGGTGTTGTCACCACTCCAGGCCGTGGACAGATGTTCCAAGTTGTAACCACATGTAGGGTATTCAAGCCTAGGGAGGTCATCTGAAATAACACAAAGGGAGAGGGACAAAAAGTAAAGACACACACAAAAAAGAAGTTGCTTTTAGCTCTATGTACTCTTCCATTTGGATAAGCAACTCCTAACCATTTCTTTGTGCTGAATCTGATAGAAAGCTGAGTACACATAAAAAAATCCCTGTCTCAGAATGGGAGACTTTGACACCAGATAGGGAATCTCCAAGTCAGGTGCTAGCTAGGGGTGCTGCAGAATTCAGCCTCAGGATTTTCTGAGCAGGTTTTCACTGAGGGTTTGTCAATACAATGTTTGCTGATTCAACTTGTATGGGAGCACTTCATGTTTGAGAATATTTCTATATCACATCTCTATGTCACCACTTACAACTATGAAATATTTCCCTTTGCTAATCAAGAGGTGTCCATTTATGGAATGGCCAGATACAGCCATTTCTAAAAGCAAATGCATTTCTATTATATTTTTGTTTCTTATAGTTTCTTTTTGCTCATTATTTGACTATCAAATATTATTCATTATATATAGTACTTTAATTTGTTGATGTGGGTGAGAAAAGTTAAAACATTGCTTGCGAAACAGATGATTGGATTTATCACTAGAATTTGAAGTTCAGAAAGAGGGATGAGTCAGCATTTTTCTTTGGTTGTTTATTTTTTAAGATAATGCATGCAATGGTTATAAGTAAATTCAGTTTACTTATAAATGGGTATTTTAAAAATATTTTAGAATTTTGGCTCAGATACGTAAATGGTTGAGGAAAAGCATTTTTACTTTGAAATGTTCTAAAATTAACATTCTGATATGCTGTTTCAAATGAATTACTAAAATAAATATAAAATTTGTAAAGTGTATTTTAATGTGTTATTAATGTGAAATGATGATAATAGTAGAAAATAAAATTTTACTCCTAACTTACATTTAGTATTTTTATACTAAAATTTACCTTCATATGACCAGTATGAACTACAATCAAATACTCAATATAGTTAACAAATCAGTGATAGGAAACTGGCAATTTTATTCATCCAAGTAGTAGTCTTTAACTTACAGAAATTATAATATAACAAGAGTTGATGACACATTGATTTAATTTATATTTTTCTTTTAATGTATTATGTTAAAATAGAATTTAGTATTTTTGGAAAGAACAGGGTTTACTGGTTTACTGAATGGTCATTACAAACATATTCAGTCTGTGAATTTGAATATCTAAAGAGAATAAAAGACAAAGATCATTAGAAGAAGTTTCTAATTTGATAAACTTGAAGTTAAAAGAGTTTTTTTTTAAATGTAAACAGAATCATTAGAAAGATGCTATTTCTTCTGATTAATATTGCCTCGTTTCTCAGCCTGCCCAGTACTTTTCAATATAGTTGCTTTTCCTCCACAGTAACAAGATGTTTAGCTGGGCACATGGCCGCTCAAAATGAAGACTTCATTCTTGGCCTGCCTTGCAGGAAGATATGGCCATGTGACTGAGATCTGGCCTATGGAATGTGAATAGAAATGTATTGCACCTCCCCTTTTCTTCTTTGTCTGTTCATTTTTTCTAGTTTCTTGGAACTTGGATAAGCTGCGGAAACTCTGTATCATATTATGAGGGGAAAGGCCATAGTCCACTAGAGTCACTGGTATAGAAAGCTGGAAAAAGCCTGTGTCCCCGAGGAATTTTTTGAGCAATGCTATCATGTCACTCCTGGATTGCCTACCTACAAGACATTTTTAAATGTGAGATAAATAAACCTTCATATTTTTAATCAACTATTTTTTTCTTCTTTTACTTGAAGCAGTATTTCATTCTAACTATAACAAATTAAGAACTAAAATTTAGTAAATCTAAGGTATTTCATTGCATCAAAAAACTAATGAAATAATTTAACACTGTAATTATTGAACATAAATAGATAAGCTAACAAAAGGATATGTAGGATGACAAAATGAACTCATCCAGCAGTTTCAAAAATCATTTTAGTCTTTAATTTTTTAAAATTGTACTATGCTATACATAGAATATAATACACATAATTGCACTTATACAATTTTTTAAAATTAGGATGAAATGAGCACCTCTATGACCACTGCTAAAATTAACAAGTATAGAGTACCCACTTTCAGTATATTTAGAGCCTTCTGTGTACTCCTCACTAACACATCCCTCTCCTTGGTCTATATCCCAAATGCAACTGCTTCCCCAGCTTTGTGTTAATCAATCACATATTCTGCAATGTGTTTTTATCTGCAAGTAACATCCGAAAAATTTGCTTAGAATTCGTTGTTTTTAGCATGACATAAATTGAATCATATCAGTGCTTTCATTTTAATATTGAATGAGAAAAAATACAAAATTGACTAATTCAAGTTTGCTATTCCCACAGAATGTTTGGGCACTGCAGACCCACCAAATGTTTGCCCAAGAATGAATGAGTCTTAAGATTCCTTAAGATCCCAGTTGCAATATTCTTCAAGCAATAGTTATTGATTAGTGCAAACAACTCCTCACCTGCACTCTGAATTATAAGGGATTTTGATTTGACCCATTTAGATTGAGCCTATAGATTTGCTGTAAAACATGAGAGTATGCTCTAAAGACGTTTCATCATAGCTCATATATCATTTTTTTCTTTGTCAGAATTGAAGGCAAGGCTGAATGATGATAATCATGTTTATATTTTAATCCAGAAATACTACTTTCTCTGTCTTATGGAACTAGTGGTTTAACATGTTTATTAATGATTTCACCTAAAAGACACTTCAAAACAGAAATTATTGCCATTTGTTTAGTTTTAGTCTTCCAAGATAACGACATACAAGTTCTGCCATAATTTTTTTCTAATTTTTGCACCCATTTGTATCTTTCTTAATTGCCTAATTAAGAGTGGAACACAGGTTTTATAAGTTGAATCATTGCTGAGATACCTTATGTTTACAATATTGTAAGTGTGTGCATATGAATTTCTAATCTGTGTCAGGTCATAATCATTTCAGTTTCAATGAATTAGGAGTGACAGCTGCTTAGGAAACAACTTGTTTCTATTAAAGCTAGCATATTTGTCATTAGAGTAAGCATCTCTTTGGCAGTTTATTTTGTATTGTTAATAATTATCATTATTTTGACTATGGGGCATTTAATTTCCACATTTAACATTTGGTACTGTTATGTAAGTAACTGACTCATAAAATAAAATCCAAACCGTCAACATTTTTGCAATCATAGGCAGTACAAGTAGGCAAATTAGATGAATATAAGACCTAAATTAGTGGGCATGTGAATCATACAGAATTTATTAATAAGAATGCAGGTGAATTACAGCACTTCATTCTATACTGATGCTGAATTAGAGTTCATTCGACTTATTATGGTAGTTAAAAAATATCCTTTCTCTTTTTTATTAAAAATAAGGATATCGACTATTTTATTTATTTTAATGATGTATATGCCTAGGAGTAAGAAAATATGTATAAAATATGGTACACATGGTGATGACTGAGGGCGGAAACACGATTATCATTGGCTGCAACATATCCATTGTAGTCCCAGCAATCTTGATCTGACATATTATAAGCCTCAAATGGCTACAAGTTACAAACCGCTTAGTTTGGGTTATTATAGTGAGTCATCAGCCACAGACAATCAGATGTCCCCTTTTCTGTATAGATCCCTAATATTCTAAAGGTCTGAAAGCTTCTATGCAGCATTCGTTATCCTTCCCACATTTGAATGAAATAAATTGATCACAGAAATATCCTGTGATGTACCCTAAGAGAAAGAGTCCTCCTATCACACACCCTGGGTTTGAACCCAAACTCTGTCATTTATTTAAAAAAGCTGTGTGATCTTCAGGTCTTTGTTTAAGTTCTTCATGCCTCAGTCTTTCCATCAGCAAAGTGGGAAAAAATAGTCATATTTGCTAGGATTTGCTGTGAGGATGAAATGAGAAAACACATTCTAAGCCCTTAGAAAAAAGCTTAGCACATTATAAGCACTAAAAAAGTCAGGTTTATTATCATCCTAAGTGACATTTATAATTTACTGATAAGTAAATGAGTCTAGAAACATTTTGCTTAAAATACCAAAGAAAATCATGAGCAGATGTGGGTACAAGTGCCCCAGAGTCCATGGTCTTAAATTGGCACCTTCTCTGTCTTATTTCTGATAACAAAATTTTAAATTCCTCACAATACCAAGAATTATGGCATTGAACATCTAAAAATTGAGCTGTATCCATATTTTGCTCATTAGGATCAGAAATAAATATTTCTGCTCTAACAATTTTTTAGAGTGCTAGGACAGACCTATGTCTTAGTCAATTCTGTACACACAGGATTAGCGTATCTTACAGATAGTGGGTGCTCAAAAAATGTTGGTTGAATGGGTAATTTCTTAGTTTTGGTCTGTGTGCTCTGCAAGATGATTCCTGAACTGAAGGCATTCTCAGTCCTCATCCCATTGTCCCGCAGTTGATTAGGTCAAGCTGTATGTATATAGAAAATGGCCATAATTTTTACATTTCTTATTCTCATCTATACCAAAATCCTGAATTTCTACATGAATATCATGTAATTTCTGCTTATTTTATCAAGTAAGTATAAAAATGAATACTTTGTCAATGAAATAAATAGCAGAATTTAATGACATTAAAAGGTTGCTTTGGAGACCACATTTATTATCATATGTGTCCAATAGAGTGTGCTGGTGTACTATATAACAGTAGAAGTTTCGGGCAATGGTAGTGCATTAGATTTATTTCAACTATTTGGTTTGCTTAACACAGTTAAATTAAAGAATGAGACTACATTCCTTAATTAAAACAAAATGTCTGCCAATTTAGTGTATCATGTGAATATTTACAAAAAGAGAAAATGAAAATGATAATTGAGTTTTCCTTTTTAGATGGTCTCATGATTCAATATCCTACCTCATGGATATAAAATTGTAACACTTCTGGTTTACGTATACTAAAACTTAGTTATGTCTAATAATTTAAGCTTTTCAAATTTAAAAAAGTGCCTTGTATTTTGCATAGGTTATAACTCATGAACTCATCATATTTCTGTTGATTTTATTCAACAATAATAAAACCCTTTCCAGGGATATGATTATAAGAGTATATTAATGCATTTAATCCAGTATTTATTTTTCAAAATTAACCCGAAGTGGCATACAAAACTGTCATCAGCAAGCAAAAAAATCAAGATGAACAAAAATCATACTAAAAATACTCCCAAGTGATTAATATCTAGTCATATTTTATTTTTCATGGAATAGCTAAGCATTTAGACAAATTAATGCTCCAGTTGCAGTTTAGGAGCAAGTATCTTTGTGATTTCATTTTTCTTGCGTTGTGTGTGTGTGTGTGTGCCTGTGTGTGTCCCATGGGAAACTGGCCAAGAACATGGCTAAATAAGAATCCATGTTTATACTACTTGGGAAACTGGGTAGTCTGGCAGTGTATTGGCATTTTTGATTCCGTACAATATGGCAAGAATCTTCAACTCAGATGCTGTAGTAGACATTTGTCATTTTTTTTTTTTGACTGCTCAGTATTTGAATTCTCTGTCTATATTCGGAATAGTATTAAGAGATCTTCTGAGTTTTATAGGGAACAGAATCAACCTTGTATTATAGAAACAGAAAATTAGAGATGCTAATTTTTCCATCCTTCTTTTTACACTAGGCATTGAAACTCTTACAATCACATTCACCTGTTCCACAAATGGAACTGGGAGCTCTTTGGAGTCAGAGAAGCATAAAGTCGTGAGTCTACGTTACCATGATAGTTCTCAGAGCATCAGGGCCCACAATGCAAACTGAAATATTTATGTTTCCTCATCAGATAAATTATGTGTATGATTTAGGCTTTTGTTCTCAGCTATGTAACATAAAGCATATGTTACGAGGCCTCCTGCTGATTCTGTAAAATGCCGATTGTTTTCCAACTCACATCAAAGTCAAATTCTGTTGTTATTCAATAACACATAATGGTGAGATACTTGTGATTTTGAAGTTATACTTCTTAGCAAAAGGAATTTAAAGCTTACTCCCAACATTACTGTAGAATACAGAATTTTAATGAATTGTGCAAATCAAAGGGGAACAGCCCAGACACCAGGTTGTTCAGAAGAGACACAACTTTGAGCAGCCAGTGGCAGAGCATTGTCATGTGGGGATTAAAGCAGGTGACGAATGCTGGATGGAATCAAAGGATGCAAATCTCTACAGTAGATTCTTAAAGTGAACTTTGAGCAAGTTCATGAGCAGAGTCTGAGAGGAAAGACCTCGAAATAAAAAAGCAACAGTCAGCAAAGATAATGTGGGACAAGACTAAGATACATACAGAATCTTTAGCAGAGCTAATTAGATAAGAAAAAGAGAAATGTAAATAAACATAAAACATTTTCTTTTCACCTATTACTTGATGAGAAAATATAAAATTTTATATCAAAATCTTACAAAATCATATATAATTTTATTGAACTTCTTTTAAGTGTGAAATGTAGTTTTCATTAGTTTATATTGATTCTATTAATTGAATATCAATTCTATCAATTAATTCTATAACTGATCTTTAACACAGTGCATCTAAAAGCAAATGAATGAACAAATCAAAGGAAAGAAAGGAAAAGGAAGAAGGAAGGAAGGAGAGAGGAAGGGAGGAATGGAGGGAAGAAGAAAGAAACAACAATAGCAACTATCGTTCTCATGCTTTGTAGATTGTTCAGGAGTGAGTGGACGCCCCTGAGAGTTTTCCTCTTTCTTTGGGCAGTGCATACAGCTTCTTGTACACAGTATTTGCCATGAGGTGCAGGAGTGTGGATTTTCTCTTGGAGAATCCTTCTTCTTCTTCTTCTTCTTCTTTTTTTTTTTTTTTTTTGAGACGGAGTCTGGCTCGGTCGTCCAGGCTGGAGTGCAGTGGTCGGATCTCAGCCCACTGCAAGCTCCGCCTCCCGGATTTATGCCATTCTTCTGCCTCAGCCTCCTGAGCAGCTGGGACCACAGGCACCTGCCACCTCGCCCAGCTAGTTTTTTGTATTTTTTTTAGTAGAGACGGGGTTTCACCGTGTTAGCCAGGATGGTCTCGATTTCCTGACCTCATGATCCGCCCGTCTCGGCCTCCCAAAGTGCTGGGATTACAGGCTTGAGCCACCGCACCCGGCCAATCCTTCTTCTTTTACCATGCAAAGCATTCTGATTGGCTCACCCAAACCGGTCCCACGTGTTTCCTAATACACCTCAGTCTTATTTTGGATTTGTATAGTGCTTCTGTTTGAGATTTCTGTTCACTGAATCTGATTTGAAAATGAGTATCCTTCTAGCTTCCCTAGAATCTCATTTCCTTTTTTCAATAAATAAAACCTAATTTCAAGGGAGGTGCTTGGGTTCCATGTTGCTCATTGGTTGACTTACTGTAGACACTGGGTTGGTTTTATTTAAGTAACAGTGAAATTTTCCAGCCATGGCTCCTACCACAGTTATTTATAAGTATAATATCTCTAGATAGGTATTTCCTATCCTGCATTCAAAGATGATCTGTGGAGTGCTGACATTCAGAAGATAGAATGGACAGGGTTTGCTGAACAATTAAAAAGAATGAGAAAGATTGGTAAATCTGGTATGATTCTGGTTTAGACAACATTCGCTGAGATGAATACATAGAATAAAAGAGTAGGTTTGTTAGGGAAGATGATATGTTCAGTTTTGGATATATTTGGTTTGAAGTGCCTGATAGGGTGTCAATATGAAGAAGCTAACAAGGTATTGAAATAGTTTATGGTGGAAAGAAGATAGACTACGAGGTCAGGCTGACTGCCGTTCAAATATTTGCTTGGCAACTTTCTAGCTTTTGATTCTCTCACTGAAGAATGGGAATAATAGCACTTGCAGGTAAATTCCCAGTGTTACTTATCTCTGCTGAGTTGGTCTTTTGGTGGCTGAAAACTGATTACACAGACAATGAAAATGGAAGAATGGAAAAACGAGATAAAATGTTCCTCCCTTTGGAGTTTCTTATAAATGCACCTTCTTCTTAACTATTAACTGTTTTCATTGTACTTTGGAGTTCCCATTCTCTCTGATGGCGGGGAAAACAATCTCAAAGAAGTTATTAAAATGTAACAATCTGCCCAAATTTAAAACTGCCTCCTCTTAGTGACTATTAAGTCAATTTGAAGAATTTGAAGTTTAAACTCTCTCTTCTAGCTTTTTTTCCTCCCTGCAAAACATTTTTTTTGCCTCCCCATCCAACTTCCTAAGAGGACATCTGAGTGCGGAAGAACGTGGCATTCTCATCCAAGAGGAGACTGCGGTGAAGATAAGGGCTCGGGAAAGAAATGCTCTGTTACCTGTTAGCTCTGCCAACAGCAAGTGATATATGGTTAGGTCTGGAAACCCGAATGAGCAGTGTAGAGTCTCAGCCATCTCACTGCGCTAGCATCCACTGTTGCATTCTATGTTTGCTGATCTTTGCCTTAGGTATGAGTTCTAAACTAGTAGTTTCCCCTGTCCAGATCCCTGACTTCTGGGGTCCATAGATGCTCTTACCCACTGTACTCTTTTCCAGGAGTCAAAAAGCCTCCTACATGTCATCCAGAGATTGTAGAAGGGGCTATGTCTGCTGGGGCACAGTCTCAAGCCCATCTATCGTGTCTTTCTGTCACTTTGTATTTGTGGCAACACATAATATGCTGAAAAAATAAAGAAATTAGAACACAGGACCAGATATTACTGGATTTTTCTCCAATTTATTCGGTCCCCTTCTTCCTTTCCCTCTCTCTCCCGTCTCTGTCTCTCTCTCTTTCTCTCTCACACACACACACACACTCAAATAATCCTCTTCCCCACATTCGACCCTCCGTTCTCTCCATTTTTGCCCCAGTTTAGGGATGAAGGCACTAGATATTTCTTATAACTCAGGCAGCATCCTCACCCACGGTAAGGGCCCACGCAAATCTCCCGGCTCTCTAATGGGAAACCTTCCCATGAAGGAAAACTTGCATGCCTTTCTGTCTGGAACCTTCCTTATATCATTATTTTTCCCCACTCTATGGGATTTTTTATTCTAGAAAATTATCTTTCCCAACCTTCCCTAGGAACATACATTTCATGGATTTGCCTGATGGTAAGAAAAATTTAAAAATGTATTTCCAAGAGGGAGATGACACTGGGAGATTTTTAAAAATTTATCATCCCTATTAGATAAAATTGGACAAAGTATACACAGACTGAAGATATAAGAGAGATATTGCAAAGAGGTTTCAAGTTGAATGCTTGCTTATGACTGATTTTCTGAACTTCTGTGTTGAGGGGTCTTTGGAGACCACAGCTGACTTGGCAGAAAATACACACGATTGATTAGCCATGTCCACTATGAAAGTGGGTGAGACGGGTTGCATCATAGGTTGCACATAATTACCATCACGGATATAGTGAAAAGGTCTTGGAATTTGGGGTCAAATAGATTGGACTTATATTCTGTCTTTTCAGCTTGTTTTCTGTTAAATGAACTTACATTCTTAGATATTAATTACTTTTTGGAATATATGTGAATTCTTTTTAATTTTATATTTTATATACACACACTCTAGAAGCCTTTAAAAAATTACATCTTGGCTTTGTGTATCTCACAGTTTCAAGTGAGATATATTTCTTTTAAAAACAAAATACGTTTTGATATCTTGATTCAAAGGTATTTTATCTAGTGTCCATTGGAGTTAATTCTACTAGCAAGCTGCTCCTATTTCATAGGAAATTATTAAATTTTATTTCCATAAAATTCAGGTTATAATGACAAAAAAGGGACATTTTATGTGCCTACAGTACAAATTTGTTTTCTGTTTTATTGTGCCCTGGGAAAATATTCTGTCAGGACAAAATTTGAAATAACCAATTCATTTGAACAAATAGTATAAGATTTATTTTTCCCTCTGGACAATTTCTTGTTATTTGTTTGTTATTTCTGTACTTTATCTATATTTTTATTCATGTTAAATAATAAGTAAATTTTACCTATAAAATGGGAAGTACTGGCTATAGTACCTTCACACTCCGCAAGGATTACTAACATATGAATATGCATAACCAAAACAGATGTTTTGTGTGTTTTACCAACTAAACTATGTCTGGGGCCACATTCTTCAATCCATGGAAAGATTCAAATAATGCCGAACTGGTTTGATTATTTGTGTCAAGAAGAGGACATAAAAGGCGAGCTGGCAGAGGCAGGGAGCGGAATGGGTTCCCAGTGCGTGTGAACCATGTATTGCTCTTTTCAACCCTAACTGTGCTGCTGGGACAAGGGAAATAAGGAGAGGGAGATGAGGCCTGGAGAAGTGGTGCCCAGGAACATAAGGAGCTCTCACAATCTGTCAGTGGTACACCTGGCTTTCTAGGGGCATGTGGTAGAACAGAAGATGCCTGTGGATTAAGGTGTCTTGGCAGCACACAGAGACGACATTCACATGCAGAACGACATTCACATGCAGAACATCAGAGGTTTAAAAAAGTCAGCATTTAGGTGCTGGGAGCACAAAAGAGCAAACAGCCTGGACCTGCCTAGGAAGAAGAGGCTCTGATCTTCACCAGAAAGGTCCACAAACTTGCCGCTTAGCAGAAGGAAAGCAGTCTCTCAGGAGGACTCATCTTTCTCCCAACCACAGGCACTTTTGCCCTAGCGGACTCCTTTATCCATGCAAAAATATTAAAAAATATGTTTTGTGACTACACTGATAGAAAGGTAAAAATAATACAGGCTGGATTCATGGTTACCTATTCATTATTCTTATGTTGGTTTTACTTCCTATTTTAATTTGTTTTTTTAAAGCATGTTTTGTGGGTCTCTAAAGATATTGCAGGTCTTGGGCCCTGCACTTACTGTGTGTAATGGGGAAGTCACCTTGCCACCCAGGTCAATAATGCGTACTTGGGACCAGAAAGGAGAGGGGAAATGCCTCTTAAAAAAGGAATTTGCAAGGTACAGCTATCAGTTGGACATTTGCTGAGGTTTTAGTAACTAGTTAAACTACCAAATAACAGAAACAGATTGAGAAAATAAGAATATGTCAAAAATATTTTAGGTAAATTTGAGATTCAGAGTCAAAGGTGGAATATGAAATTGTAAAAATGATTTTCATGTTTGCACATATGCAAGTGGTATTAAATAATATCCAATGAAAAATAAGTAAATATCATTATGTTTATGCACCTAGTTAACATGGAACTGAGGACATTTAAGTTATTGTAACTTTATTCCCTATTATTTATATTGAAAAATTTTAATTAAGTTTTTTGAAAATTCAGAAGATTTTAATAAAGTTTCAACTATATTTATTAACATGATTGAAGTCCAATCAATTGAGTCCAAACTATTGAGTTACATTTGTTCTAGGTAATGTTATGCATTATCTAGAATACATCATGGGTTATATCACTATTCAATGAGCAGAATGTTATAAGGTGGAGAAATTATACAACCAAATAGTCAAGTTAGTTTTTACATCAAACTGCCTATTAAAGAATTTGTACCAAAATCTCAATTTTTTGACCTTTGGTTATATGTTTCAACAAGGGAAGAGAATGAATTATGTTTACAAAATCCTGAGAGAGCTCTCTGTTTGCAAAAATTATTGTTATTGGTTGTTTAATACTTTTGTGACAGAATCGAGAAAGTATTTAAAATGAGGTAATAAATTGTGATCAAATACTATATTTGTTAGTTTTTGACATGTTAAAACCATTCCAAAACTTAGTGACTTACAATAACAATTTTTTTAGCTCAGACTTTGCAGGGTTGAGCTCAGCTGGGCAGTTCATCTGGTCTGAGACAGCCTGGTCTGATCTTGTACAAATTACCCATGTTTCTGCAGTCAGCTGATGGGTTGCCTAAGAACAGCGAGTCTATGATGAGCTCAGCAGGGATAGCTGGGAAAATTGGAGCCTCTCCTCACAGGGTCTCTCATCTTGTGCAGGCCAGCTGGGGCTTGTTCCCATGGCAGTGCAAGGTTCTGAAAGAGCATGGGTGCATGCAAAGCCTTTTGTGTTCTGGAGTTGGAACTTGCATACATTGCCTCCTCTACATTCTGTTAGCTAAAGCAAGTAACAATGTGATCCCTGATTCAGATTACATTTCATCTCTTGATGAGTGAAGCTACAAAGTGACTCTGCAAAGGGCCATGAATGCAGAGAAGAGAATAACAAGAAATCTACCACAGATGTTACCATTAGGTTTGCCCATGACATGGTTAAAATGTAATTGACTATCACCATTAGACTTCCTCTTTTTTTCTTCCAGATGAGGAAATTAAAGGGGTCAACATATCTACATCTTTTGAAGGAGTTGAGTGAAAATACACATAGACCTAGCCACAGGTGTCATAGACCACCAGAGCCATTTGTTTCTCCCAGCAAACTTTGCCAGGTCGTCTGTGCAGGATGACCAGAATGTTTGAAACAACTCCATATTTAGCAAAAGGCTGACTGCAGGGAAAGTAGGATCTGAATAATTTTGGCATTGGCATAAACAGGGAAGGAAGAATTTTTTCTTAAAGAAGCAACATCAAAAGATAATAAAGCCCTTTGACAGATATCTAACACTTAAAGTTTTGAAATTTCTTGTTCATTGTTCTTCTTTTTTTTCTTTTTGAGACAGAGTCTCACTCTGTCGCCCAGGCTGGAGTGCAGTGGTGTGATCTCGGCTCACTGCAAGCTACCTGCCTCCCAGGTTCACGCCATTCTCCTGCCTCAGCCTCCCGAGTAGCTGGGACTACAGGCACCCGCCACCACTCCGGCTAATTTTTTTCTATTTTTTGTAGAGATGGGGTTTCACCATGTTAGCCAGGATGGTCTCGATCTGCTGACCTCGTGATCCGCCCGCCTCGACCTCCCAAAGTGCTGGGATTACAGGTATGAGCCACCGCGCCGGGCCCATTGTTCTTAAAAGAATCAAAATAAGGTATAACTTTGAGAAGTTATTCATTTCTAAATTTGGCAAGTTTCCAATGACCTTGACTTAGAAAAATTGTGGCCCCTTGTTTCTGAACTCCTGTTTTCCTTCAATGTAAACCAAAATATAAGCTCTTTGAGGGCAATCATGTTGCTTATCAAGTTTATCAATATTAAGTTTGTCTCTACAGTTCAATTGTCTGGAATAGTGCTTGAGATGACAGGTGCTAAAAAAAATAGTTTGTTAAATGCACTGATGATTGAAACGCACTTCTCTTTGCACCTCAGCAAGCTGATATTATCCATACTTTCACTATATGACAAGATTCAACATCACTCAAATGAAAGTGTGAAGGGCTGAAAAGTAGCTTAAGATAATATCCTTCCTAAGGGTATATTATTTGCCTTGCTACTGCAGTATGTTATTTTGTTTCTAATGAAAAGTATAAAATATTTTAAAATCATAAAGATGCTAAACTTTTAATTATAAGGAAACACTGCATATATGTGTATTTATTATCTGAAAGCAAAAGTGCAGAATGGTTCCCAAATGTTAAAAGCAGGTGGGAGTGGGGAAGAGAGAAATTTTGGTAATGGTATTGTTTTTCTCCACTCAATAAAAAGATGATTAGAGTTAGATAAAAATATGTTTTCTGGTTGTCATCTTAGAATAGAGACACAGAACACAAAAGCATTGGTAAGCCTAATTTATTGATAATTTTCTCATGAATTTAAAGCAAAACTCAAGCATGAAATATTTGTATTCTATCTCTGGCATTGCAGTGTTTGCTATTAACTTCTTGTGAAAAGCTGCAGAGAGATTTGAGATTCTTGTTTGACTAATGGGTTCCTCTTCTGAGTTCTGAAAGACAGGGTGACCGTTTTCCCCAAATCCATATTTTCAAGCAGAATATAAAACAAATCAGTGTTCAGATGTTTAGGGCAAGAGGAAATTTACATATTTTCTTTTACTGAGATAAAAACATTTTTATAAAGCCAAAATGTTTTGCATTTAATTTTTAAAATCACAGCTGGCTGTCTATGTTACCGCAAACCCCTAGTGGCTTTTTCCTTGCCGTATCATATGTGCACAGTGATACCCAGATACACCACAACTATGTGGAGCATGTAGGTTTTACTATTTGAAGTCAGATTGTTAATTTTTCCAAAATCAAGCTTCCCTTTAATCACTGTTTCTCTTTTGAGTTGTTGAGTGTTTTTTAATTATTGTGATTGGTAAGCCCTATTAGTGCTTATTAAGTTAAACGGTCTTTCAGCTTTGAAAACATAGTTTGATTTTTCAAATCATATACAGAAAAAGATAAATGAAGGGGAATTTGGTAAAATTTATGACAACTGTCAAAAGTCTCTATTATGGATATTTTTAATACTCAATTGAAATGACTTTTTTTAAAGTTTATGTAATTAAATATTGAGATGGAAAAGTGTCAAGCAGGTTTTTGACTAAAGGCATCTTTCTATGACATTAAAGTTTGTAAAAGTAAGCTTCAGGTCCAAATAAATCTCATGGTTGACAAATGTTAGGCAGAAAATGCTCACATTTTCTGATTTGGCTGAGAAATTATAGAAGTTCTTTTTGTTTGTTTGTTTTAGCCCATTGCACTCAGCTGATACTGCCACTGTCCTTAGAAGTAAGCTCAGAGATCCCAGCATCTCATGGCCAAACTATGGGACACAACAGTATACCTGGCCACTGTTTCTTCTCTTTCTCCTAGCCCTTTGCTTCATTCATTTATTCCAAATATTTGTTGAATTTTAACTATTTACCAAACACGAGGTGTCCTTTAAGACTTGGCTAAATTGTCCCTTGCTTGGTAAAGTTTTATGTGACCTCCCCGAAAAGGAGTAGGGGAGGAAGGGGGTTGGAAACTAGAGTTTGGGTACCTGGATTATGATTTTTAGATGACCTGGAGGACTGTCTGCATTGCATTGCGCATCTAGAAATACATCCTTCCATTGTTTTCCCTTGAAGGCTCATTACTTGAATATAGCATCTCCTTAAGAAAGAAGAGATGCAAAAGAAAGAGGGGTAGAAAACAACAGTTTAAAAATTTAAAAATATACTTTTCTGGGTTCTCACTCAATAAAATGAATGTGTACCTATAAACAAATTAGATATACTAGTATCAGAAATATAACGCTTGTACGCTTAAAGATTTTTAAGGCACCTTCTGTATATCCTATATTATTTTATTTTTGTTATCCTTAGCATTTTGGTAAGTGTCTTTAAAATATTTTAGCCTATTCTAATGAACTGAGAGAAAAAAATCTGTTTTTGTTCCAACTTGTGTTGAAAGATCATGACAATTACCATTACTGGGTTACAAACAAACTGAAAGCTTAGTGGTGTAAAATCCACCATTTGATCATGCTTTGATGTTATAGTTTAAGAATCCAAACAAGGTGGGAATGGCTTGTCTCTCTTGTATGATGCCGGGGCCCTCAGCTGGAAAGACGTGAAGGCTGAGGGTGACAACTAAAGGCGAGCAGCGAAGGGGCTCAAATCAGCTGCAGGCGCCTGGAACCTCACCGCAAGCATGATGCCTGTGCAGAGGTGATGAAAAGGCAGAACTCGGCTGAGTCAAAGCCTGGGACACCTGCACATGCTTTGGGCTTCTTACAGCACCAAGCTGGGTTTTCAGAAATAGTGTTCCAGGAGACATCTGGAGGATGAACATTCCAAGAGAACCAGGAAGAAATGGCATGCCTTCTACATGTTACTTCCATTTAATTGGTTGTAGTTACAGTCCTTCCAGAGGAGTGTCAAGGAATGTGAAGATATGCATCAGAGTTGCATTAACTGCATTAGGGTTGTGTTACTGCAGCCATGGAACACGAAAGGGAGGTGCAGGGGGTGCAGAAGTTGAAAAGAGAACCCCAGAAAGAACAGGGAAAAGTAAATGGGAAAGACGATGTAGTTTATTTCACAGCTGCTTGTTTCTGGCAAATGAGTCTCTATTTGAAGCGCTTACTGCTTAAACTTTGGCTAGGTTTATGTTTTGCTATCTCCATTCAGTTGATTATTCAAATGGAAATAACTATCTTTTGCCTCTTTCCACTCCTAGCCCTTTCCAAACTAATTCTTTGAGGGTTTCCATTACTTATGATATAGTCTGGATGTTTGTCCCCTTCATATCTCATGTTGAAATGTGATCTCTAGTGTTGGAGATGAAGCCCAGTAGTGAAGTGTTTGAATCATGGGGGTGGATCCCTCATTAATGGTTTTGAAGCAGCCTCACTGTCTGGGGTGACACCCAAGGCTCCTTGTCTCACAGCCACGGAGATCAAGGATGCAGACACACAAAGGGCAAGGTTAGAAGCAGAAGTTTAATAGGTGAAAGAAAGAGAATAGCTCGCTACTACAGAAAGGGGGCCCGGAGAAATGGGCTGCTGATCTGTGGTGAAATGCAGGGGGGTTTATAGATGAGCTAGTGGGAAGGCCCTGTCTGATCTACATAGGGCACAAAAAACCAGTTAGGACCGGGTGTGCCATCTGCATAGGGTGTGAATTGCTGGCAGCCCCCACCCCAATCTTTTATTATGCAGGCAGGTTCTCTGCCTGAGCTTCTTCATGTTGCCCATTTCTTTCTTACTATATACATGGTAACGAAAAAGGGAAGGTGGAGCCCCTATGGTGGACATGCCTCCTCCTGTGCAAGCTTCCAGCTTCCTTATCTATGTTTGCAGCTCCATCTTTCAGGCTGCTCTTTGATAGAGAAGAAACGATTTCTTGGCTGCTTTTCATTAAAAGAGAAGTTCTGCCGAAGACTCTTCTGCCCTCACTATCTGCCTAAATAATTTCTTTCTGTCTCCTGTATCAGTTTGGTGCCGTCCTCATGGTAATGAATGAGCTCTGGCTCCGTAAGTCATCACAAGATCTGGTGGTTAAAACCAGAGACTTCCTCTGCTCTTTCTTGTTCCCTGTCTTGCCGTGTGACACACCTGTTTCCCCTTTGCCTTCTGCCATGAGTGGAAGCCTCCTGACGTCCTCACCAGAAACAAATGCTGGTTCTATGCTTCTTGTACAGTCTGCAGACCCATGAGCCAAAATAGACCCTTTTTCTTTAAAAATTACCCAGTCTCAGGTGTTCCTTTGTATCAGTGTAAGAGGGACGAATACAACCTGTTACATTGCTTACTCAGTTCTCAGTGTTCAAAACCATCTCAGACTCTTTCCCCTCCCTCGTACTCAGGCTGGGTCCATGGGCTGGGACCTGTGCAGTCCCATAGACCCCAGGCTGAGAAGGTCCCATCCCCACATGTGGTTTAATGCTCTGCACTCAACATCTGGACACACTTCATTTCATCTTTGAAATTAATGTTTTGTAAGTGAAGTCTGATGGGACAAAGAGCAAGTGCAGGAGCAGAATAGAGGAGAGATATCAGGCGGTAGGGTTGTGGCCCAGCAGCAGCTGGGGGAACAGGGGCAGCACACACAGCAGCTGTTCTATTGGGCAGGCCCGGGCATGCCTTGGGGAAGTCTGTGGGCTAGGAGGCTCTGAGGACATGGCTTGGTAGTACGTGGGCCCAAATTGGTGATAGCAGCAGCAGAAGTGACCATGACTAGGAGAGGAAAGAGACTTCACCTGGAGGAAAGGCCAGGCTCTGCAGTAAGAGGCCAGCTTACACTCTGGCTCCAGCACCTGTCATTATAGTGTGTGCGCAAATGTTATTTCTCCAGCCAGAGTGCTGGGACAGGAACTGCTGCAATCAAGGAGTAAACTTTCAGTAAATATTACAGAATAACTATGTACACATGGACATTGCAATAAAGCATATCTGGAAATGATTAGAATTCTATAAGAATTTAAATCTCTGGTTTTGTAAAGTGCTACAACATTGAAAAATAAATATCCACAGACTTAGAAATGAAATTAAATTCAAATATCACCACATCCAATGGAAAAGAACATATTTTCAATAAAACTTCAAATGAAAAATTATTAATAAGAAAGATGATTTTAGACTTTTTTCTTATAATTGAAAATATGGTGATAAATACATAAACACCTGTTTTCAATGATACACAAATAATGAAGCTATTTTAATAACTTATCCCCATAACCTCCACAAGTTACAGGACATGCCAGAGAAACACTAAAATGCTATTGTATAAATTTGCATTTTAAAATGAATTTACATGTAAAAATTATACAAAATTGATTTGTGTGGAGTTAAATTTTTAGAAAAAATTGTTCCATGACCTCAACTCTAGCTGTAATTAAACATAATTTTGTAATAATTTATCAGTAATTTATCTTAATATTTTTATAGCTTATAAAATGCCCTTAACAGTTTCAATAACATTTACATCAGCAAAAAGACCTTTCTCAAAATTAAAAATTATCAAAAAATTATTTGAGATCTTGCATTTACCAAGAGCAACTGTTGTCACTTTCAGTTATTTAACTGAAAACAAAGTATTTTGAATTAAAGTACATAATTTGATGACATAATAAGTCACTGCAGAAAAGTCCAAAAAATGTATGTTAAATCAACATATCACATTAATATTGTTATTGGCTGTGTTATATAAAATTATGATGCCAAAATATTATCCTTCTGCAATTTTGAAGTTTATGTTTTTACTTACCTCTATTACCCCCTCTTATAATGTGTAAGTAATAGTATTTTAAAGGAATAAGCTTTATATTTTAATACCTCTAATGGTACTTTTTTCCTGCCTTTTGAAAAAGGGATTCTACCTTTTTTCAGTTTTCAGATCATTTATTTGCACCGGGCTTTGCAAATTTTGTAGCCAGCCTTGCTTGTATCCCATTAATCTAATCAGTTTCCAAATTACAGTTTTAGAACATGACCTCTTAAAACCTTTCTCTGTCCCTTCCCCTCTGTTCCTACTGAAGTGATAATCACTCCATCACACAGATGAGTGTAATAGTTGCCTAAGAATTTCTCTAGCTTCCAATCTTCTGTCTGCGTAAGTCACACTGTTTCTAAATCATGTCTCTGATTATCTGATTTCCCTGGCCAAGAGTTGTAGCACTTTCCTGTGCCCAATAAATAAATTAGAACCCTTTGCCTAATTAGCTAAGGTCCTCTAATGATCTGCCTTCGTTTGACCTTGGAAATCCTTTCTTCTATGAGTTATCTTCAAGAAATCTGTAGGCCAGTCAAACATAGCTGTTATTCTTCAGACTCACCAATCTTGTCCCACTTTCAATTTCTGCTGCTGAGCTGTGCATATTATATGTGTTCAAAAGTCAGAATAAATGCATGGATGAATAAATAATCACAACCATACTTTAGGAAGAAGTTGCTGTGAATCTCTGAAGAGACTTTTGCAGTATGCTTAAAGTATCTCCAAAACACTGAGAAATTAATCCAACTTTAAAACAAGAGTTCACCAAGCACAGAGGAGGATGCCTTTAATGAGCAATTATTACAAAAGGTAGTAAGATCCCAGTTTAGTGGGCTGAACCAGTTTTGCTGAGTGAGTTCAGCTTTTTCATTATTCCAAAGCTAGTATTTTCCATTCTGTGGTCCCAAATACAGATAGGATAACCTGCATTTAAATATGCCAGGTAAAATGCCTGCTTCTTACCAAACTATAATCAGTTCTCTCTAGTATTTTCTATCACTTCTTTATGGTTCAAAATCTATATTATCATTCTCAGTTGTCCTGCTAGATTTTAGTCTGTGGTTTTCAACTGTCTTTTTTCACTACTCTGAATTGCCTCAAACCCACGAAAGCAATAAAGAAAAAGGCCAGCGAGAACTTAAAGAAGAGAGCTGATGTGATCAAGAACTATTTATGGAGAAAATGATGTTTGGTCTGAGACCTAAAAAGTTGGTAAGATTTTAACAAGACAGGTGAAAAGGTAAAATCATGAGATAGCAACCAAGATTTGCCATGGTCTGAAATATGGCCAAAGGTCCAGTCTTTTGAGAGAGTTAAATGTATATTAAAGGAGCAATTGCCTGGAAGAGCAAATTAGGAAGACATAAATCATGAAAGAATTTAGATGTCATGCTTAGAAGTCTATTATTCATTCTGTAGTCATGGTAAAATTTGGAAAGTTTTGAGCAAAATGATGCCATAGTCAGAAATATTTTGGTGGAAATATTCTGACAGCAGTCTATAGGATGAATTGCAAGGCGAGGGGAGTAGGGTGTCCTTGTATATTTATTAATTATTTCTTTAATTTTCACAGCTCTGTTACTGCTTTTAAGTTCAGCATTATTTTCTTACTAAAACACCGCAGGAGGCATCAATTTGAAGGGATAGCTTTCCCAGAAGTCTTATAATTTTGCCCAGATAATATAGCAAATAATAAACTCAGAATGAATGACTTCAATAGGAGCACTAAGTTAGCCACAGGAAAGCATCCAGTCTAGTGAGTCCATAAATGGAACATACGGGCTTTCAAAAGGAGACTTCTGGAGATGATTTCCTTAGGTTCTTAAAATTTCCAAATGATAGGACGTCTGTATTAAACCATAACACAATCTATTCAACATAAGGGCCATGACAGTACATTCAGAAAGTATTCGGAAGACGGAAGCCATTCGGCAATGAATGTGAAAGGCTAAGAGTGGTAGGAGAGAGCATCAGGCCACTTATAACATGTGTTTGTATTTCAGCTTCTTACCTCCAGCTAGGAAGAAATTTTATCAGTCGGTATTTGGTTTCAAAAAAAGAAACTACTCAGTGTTTCAAGCAATACATGATTCATTTCGGGTGGTTTCAAAGCCCCTGGAAGAAATACAGCTGTCATACTTAGGTAAGGTCAGTTGTAGGTCCTAGTTTTGTGGCAAGCATTCAAAGAATCAGGAAGCGACTCTGCTGCCAGGTCAGGATCTGAAGGAAACACTGTGTGGTCACAGCTGCCTGCACCACCAGGTCAGGTGCTTTGTCTGGGAATACCTGGAAACTGTTGAAAAGCCTCAGGACTCTCAGGGACAGGAACCTGTCTGCCAGTAGTGAAAGAGAATGGTGGTTTCTGCTTCTCTCCTGTCTTCCCTGGCTGCTTGATCTGTTTTTTCAAACTGGCACTCACTTCATACCCCTTCATGCTCTCTGCAATATTACGGAGACTGGAGCCTAGGAACATCATTTGCAGTACATATACACCATGGAATAATACATAGCTATAAAAAAGAATGAGATCATGTTCTTTGAGGAACATGGATGGAGCCAGAGGCCATTATCCTTAGCAAACTAACACAAGTACAGAAAACCAAATACTGCATGTTCTCACTGGTAAGTGAGAGTTAAATGATGAGGACAGATGGATACACAGAGGGGAACAACAGTCAGTGGGGCCTATTGGAGGGTGGAGGGTGGAGGGTGGGAGGAGGGAGAAGATGAGGAAAAATTACTAATGGGTACTAGGCTTAATACTTAGGTGATGAAATAATCTGTACAACAAACCCCCATGACACAAGTTTACCTATGTAACAACCCTGCACATGTGCCCCTGAACTTAAAATAAAACTTTAAAAAATCTGCCTAAAGTTACCCTCCACAGTCAAGCTAGTAAGGAATAATAATCTTTGACTACAGGGCATTGTATATGACAGTGGTTCAGAATTGTTTTTTGAACTAGGGCTAGAACTTGCTTGCAGATGGCCATGTCTGTTTTATAGCAACACAGAAAGAAGACGCACACACATTGGGAAAGGGTTTCCCTAAAACATCCTCTTAACCCAAGCTTCCATTAGAAAGTCAGAAGTTTTGTGATCTAGTATGGAATTTCATAAGGGTTAGGAACCTTTCTCTCAGTAAGATAAAAGCATGCACAAATGGGCCCTTATTAAGCTAGTCTATTCATGTGATTATTAATTTATTCAGCTAATAATTATTGAGCATCTATTATGTCCCAGATATGGATAACAAAAATGGAAAACATTAATGGCCATATTATCTGAATATAGTATTATTTACTTAATAATTTTTCTATTTTTAGACACTTAGAGAGTTTTCATTTATCCTCTATTATAAATACAACTCTAATGAAGAACTTTGCATGTGAATCTTTGTCTTTCTTTCTGATGATTTCTTAATGCCTTTACTGGTGATTATTTGATTCAAAGGAACAAAAATGTGTTCAAGTAAAGAGGTAGTTTCAATAAAGGCACAAGGGATGTGGATTGATGTGCACAGGACCTAGTGTAATTTTTTTCATGAAACATAAAAAAGACCTTCAAGGAAGATGGAAAAATTGTTCCAGGCACTGTACTAGGACTATAGTGGTGAATAAAATGAGACATCTCTATTTCCCTAGAGCTGTCAGCTTAGCCTTTGAGTCCTCACTCTTCTCATTCATGCTTATCTGGAGCATCTGTGGCCTCCACCCACTTCTTTCCTGCCTTCTTTGGGACTTCACTCCATCAGTTATATACATTTTTTTCCTATTTTCCTGGCATTTTCTCTCCACTTTTTCTTCCACCTACATGTTATTAAAAAGATCAAGTTTTTCCACTTTAAATCGCAATCCTTCCATAGATCTCATGCCCCCTTATAGAGTCTATTTTATTCTCTCCTTTCCTTCTCAGCTAAACCTAATTTCTCCTGCTCGTAGTTTCCACTTTCTCATTTCCCACTCACTATATAATCAATAACAATCTACTTCATATATTCAATACTCCAGTGAAGCTGCATTGGTAGAGGTCACACATGACTCTAATAATCATAGTTTCAATAAACACTCTTTATCACTGTCTTTCTGGATCTCTCTGTTGTGTATGACACAGCTGACTGGCTATATTGTAATGCTCGACTCCTTTAAATGACAAAAATCTATTCTGGTTTTCCTTTTTTTGATCTGATTGCTGCTTCTCAGTCTTTTCTAATGGGCTCTTTATTTACTTCCTTCTCCTAAAAATTGGCCTTTCCCAGGGTTTTCTCCTTGACCCATTTCACTGTCCCCATATATCACCTAACATAATCTAGATTGCCTTCAGTGAGTTAATATATACCATAAAATTGTAAATTGCAGAATTCTTCATACGTGTGAATGCTTTCTGGGGATGAGGTTCATAGCTTTCATTATAGTCTCAACATGACTCACCAAAAGTCAATTTAAAATCCACTGAATGCTGTGCTATATATTATCTACCAGTTCTTGTTATTTTGTGATATCTCCAAAATCCGCCTGAGCTCCTCTCTGAATTTTAGGTTCAATTGAATCTGTTCACTTTGCCAGTAATGAATTTTCTTACTCCTTATTGTACTTTTCAAGGAATTTATTTCCTCATTGCCTTATACCTTTTAGTTCCTGCTCACTTTCCATAAACCAGCACAGGTCTCATCCTCTCCAAGGTATACCAGCTCAGGTATCATCGAAAAAATCCAGAAAAAAAATCCATGTTTTAACTATCTCTTTTCTGGTAACAAACTATAGTTCAATAGTTTTAAAAAGTCAAAAAAAATCCCGCTGTGTAATAATGGATCACCTTTCTTCCTTTTTCCTTCCTTTGTGTCTCTTTTCTCATTTTCTCCCTTCTTTGCACTGCTGGATCCAACTATCTGACTGGTATGAAATTATATTTTTCCATAACACACACAGTTATGTAAAACAGTCATGTAAGAATAAATGGTATTTTTTGTGTGCTCCCATATCGCTTTGTTGTGGAACCGCATGGCAATTGCCTATTATTATGTCAGCCATCCCTATTGGCAAATATTTTACTTAAAGCCTTGGGCAGTGTCTTATTCCTCATTAAAATTCCAGTGATCAATGAATACTATTTAATGATGAAACCAAGCCTGACTTCTTTTGCTCTTTTATTGTGCTTTTCAAATTGTACAGAAAATCTTTTTTACATGACATGGCATTACTTTCACTATTGCATATTTTATGATACCAGGTTTTTTTTTTTAATTCAAAGGAAATCACTAGTTTGTTTCAACTTTGACATGTAAAGGGCTTGAAAGGCATCTCCCCATCACTTTAAAACAAACAAACAAACAAAAACTTAAAAAAAAAAAAAAAAAAACCTCTGACTTTAGTTAATGACTTTTCTTGGACTCATTAGAGAATTGAGTTCACAGGACAAACTGCCGCCCCCCAAATCTGGAAAGAAAGACAAATATAGAGAGTCAAAGCTGAATACAGAGAATGACAGCTAAATTTGGCTTATGTAGAGTAGATATCACAGCAGATATAAACTGGAAGAAACATTTAAATGGTAATTTTGGTAAATTGCTGGAGACCGAGTGTGGGCTAAGTGTGAGAACTCTTGGCACAGCCTCATGGAAGCCACCCAGATTCTGATGGTAAAGATCCAAGAATGATACCCCATGTTTTTGACAGGTAGAAGAGAAAAGTAACCATATCAAAAATGCACAAAACATTTCCTATAACAAGGGCCTATTCTTCAAGAAAAAAACTTTACCAGATCTTTATCAAATAAGAGCAAAGGTTATTGTCCAACTCCAGTATCCTGTCTCACCTAAGGGGAGAAACAGAAAAGCTAAGAAACAATTGGGAAAGTAATGAGCCAGGACCATGTGACCACTAAAAGGCTGAGACTTAATTGTTAGGTTATTGAGGGCTCCCTCCGTCATACCTTACAACCACAACAATCAGGTTCCAGTGTAGTAACAGTGGACTACCATGGGAAGAGCCGCAAGGTGCATACTCTGCTTACGAATTAGTTCTTAGGGAAACCCAAAGACCTGAAGGTAACCAAAAACAAGCATATCAGGAGAAACTGAACTCTCTGGCACTTGCAGCTGTAGCAATCATTAAATATACCTAACTCTTAGCCATATTAACATAAAAGCTGAGAATAAATGCTTATTTACTGCATTTCCTATTACCAGATAAACTGTGTCCAGCTTTGAACAAAAATTATAAAGCATGCTAAAAGGCAAATGAAAAAAGCAACCTGAAGAGGCAAAGCAAGCTTTAATACCAGATTCAGATATAAGTGCATTTTAGAATTAATATAACTAATGGATTAAGAGCTCTAATAAAAAGTAGGCAATATGCAGAAAAAAAAGAAAGCGCAAGATGGATAAAGTTAGCAGAAAGGTGAATAGTTTAAGAGAGAATAAGAGTAAATGCTAGAAATTATAAACACTATATTAAAAAATACGTTTGATGGGTTCATCCGGTGATTAGGCAGGGCCGAGGAAAGAATGTGAGAGCTTGAAAATAGATCAACAGAAACTTTCCAAAGTAAAATGCAAAGAGAAAAAAATAAATTTTAAAGTCAGAACAAAACATCTTGAATTCTGGTATAATTTTATAAAGTATGACATATGCATAATGTGAGTAATAGGAGAAGAAAGAAAGTAGAAGAAATATTTAAAGTAATAATAGATGAGAATATTCTGAAATTAATTATAGATACCAAACCACAAATTTAGGAGGTGCAAAGAACACAAAGCAGGTAAATACCAAAATAGTTGCCCACAGCCAAATTGAATTCAAATTGCAGAACACTGAAGACAAAAAATCTTTAAAGAAGCCAGAAAAAAAAGTCCGTATTACTTACGTTGGAAAAAAATAAGAATTATGCAGACTTCTCATCAGAAACCATGCAAAGAAGAAGAGAACGAAATGAAATATTTAAAGTAGTTAAAGAAAAAAAAAACACAGCAACCTAAAATTCTAGTATTGAGATTATTCTTGAGAAGTTCCTCTAACAAATATAAGTTGAAAAAATCCATCACAGTAGACATACCCTGCAAGAAATGTTAAATGAAATTTGCAGGAGGAATAAAAATTATATACGTCAGAAATTCATATATACATAACAAAAGTGTCATAAAATTAATACAAATTAATTCTTTTCTTTTTATTCTTATTTAATCTAATAGTTATAAAAATTAATAATGGTAAAAATACATTGAGTGATTATAGCTCAAGAATAAGTGAAATGAATATAGCAATGTTTCAAAGAATGGAGGGAAGAAATTTGTAATATTCTTTTAGAAACCACCTGCACTACCTGTGAAGCGGCACAGTGTTACCTGAAAGTGGATATAGGTTATTTTAAAATATATATTCCAAGGTATAGGGGAAACATTAAGTGTTTCCTAAAAATATATATATAACATATGCTAAGAGGGGAAAATATGGCATTATACAATATAATTAAATTATCTGATTCAATCAAACCAGAGAAAACAGGAAAATAAAAACAAAACAAAAATACAACAAATAGATAACATTTACAAATATGGTAAATATTAATCTAACTATATGAATAACAGTTTAAATGTGAATGATCTAACAAACTCAAAAGCAGAAATTGTGAGAGTCACTAGAAATATAAGACCCAACCCTATGTTATCGATAGGAAGGCTACTTTAAAAATAAAGACACAAGTAGGTCAAAAGGATTGACAAAGCTGTACTGTATTAACATGAATCAAAAGAAAGCTGGATTAGCTGTATTAATTTCAGGCAAAGCAGACTTCAGAACAAGGAAAATTTTCAGGAATTAAGAAAGGAATTACATAATGATAAAAGGATTGATTCTCCAAGAAGACATAAAAATCCTTAACATGTGTGCTCCTGAAAACAGAGTACCAAATTCATGAGGCAAAAATGAATAGAATTGCAAGGACAACCTGCTATTATAGCTATTATAGAGACTGCAACTTGCCTCTTTTAGTATTTGCTAGATCCAACAGGCAGATCACTGTCAAGGAGGTAGTTGAAATGAACGGTACCATGAAATAAGTTGATCTACTTAGTATTTAGAGAATACTTCATTCAACAGCAGCAGAAAACACATTATTTCAATTTTCCATTGAATATTCACCAAGATAGACCACATTCTTTAACCACAAATACACTTTAACAAAAAAAATCGATACCATGCAAAATGCATTCTTAGGCCACAATAAAATTATATTAGAAACAATAATGGAAAGATATGTGGAAAATCCCCCAATATGTGAAGATTAAGCAGTACACTTCTAAATAACAGGTTGATCAAGGTAAAACTCTCAAAAGAAATTTTTAAAATATTTTGAAATACACAAAAATAAAAATATGACCTTAAATGTTGTGGGATACAGGAAAAGCAATGCCTAGATGGAAATATATAGCATTAAATTCATATATGAGAAAAGAAGAAAGATCCAAAATTAATTATCTAAGCTTCCACCTAGGAAACTGAAAATAAAGAACAATTTAATCCTAAAGCAAGAGAAAAAGTAATAAAATTTGGAGTAGAAATCAATGAAGTTTAAACAGAAAGTCAATACAGAAATTCAACAAAGTAAAAAGGTGGCCCTTTGGAAATATCAATAAAATTAATAAGCAGGCTGACTAGAAAAAAAAGAGAGAAGACAAAAATTATTGATACTGAAAATAACAGAAGTTATCAATACAGATTTCTTAACCATTAAAAGGACGGTAAAGTAGTATTATAAACAACTTTATGACAACAATGTTGGTAACTTATTTGAAGTGGGCCAACTCCTTGAAAACACAAACTACCAAAGCTCAACACAGCTAAAATAGGCATACGGAATAAGCTTGTATCTTTTAAAGAAATTGATTGATAAATTATAATCTTAAAAAAAAAACAAAGCACCAATCTGGATGGCTTCATTGGTGATTTATCCCAACAATTTAAAGAAGAAATGATAGAAATACTTTCCAGTCTCTTCCAGAAAAGAGGAAACACTTGTTAACGTATTCAATAAGGCCAACATTACCCTAATACCAGCGCCAGGTGAAGACATTACAAGAAAAGAAAACTAAATCAATATATCTCCTGAACATATATGTAGAAAAACTTCAAGCACACTGTTAGCATATAAAAATGTACCACACAAAGTACATAAAAATCAGTGTTATCAATACCTATGAAATACCTTCCTTCTATAGTAAAAAGGTTAGTTTAACGTTAATATTGTAAATCACAAGAAAAATTAAAATCTCATTGTATTCAACAGTTTTAATCATATATGCTCAACATATTTTTCAGTATTTACAGGATGAAACTGCAGACCCTCATATATATTTAACATTCATAAATGGTGATTACGTGGCTCTTGAATAAATGAAATTCAACCACTCGGATTTTATTTACTAATCTCCAGTAGATAACTTGATGAACAACAAACCACTCTAAATCTAAAATCCAAACCAAGGTACAGGAAAAGCTAAAGAAAAGAATGGTACAAAATTGGATAAAATCTTTCTATATTACTGAGAATTGGTGATCCTAGTTATGAAACACTTATTTTCATGCTGCATCTACCTATTTGTCAAAGCTACTTGTCTCAAAGTAGCAGAGGAAAACAAACTACCCATTTCACTGTGCTCAGTTTATCCAGTCATTATGGATGTCCCAAAAGCTGAATGAGTGTTATCATGAAACACTTCATTTGTAAAAATGGTCAACAAATTAATGATTATTAAAATAAACTTTTCTCAGAAATTAGATAACTGAGGCAATAATGACATGCTTTTTTTTTTTTTTTTTTTTTTTGAGATAGAGTCTTGCTCTGTCGCCCAGGCTGGAGTGCAGTGGTGCAATCTTGGCTCACTGCAAGCTCTGCCTCCCGGCTTCATGCCATTCTCCTGCCTCAGCCTCCCTGTAGCTGGGACTTCAGGTGCCCGCCACCACGCCTGGCTGATTTTTTTTTTTTTTGTATATTTAGTAGAGACAGAGTTTCACTGTGTTAGTCAGGATGGTCTCGATCTCCTGATCTCTTGATCCGCCCGCCTCAGCCTCCCAAAGTGCTGGGATTACAGGCGTGAGTCACTGCGACTGGCCGTGACATGTTTTTCTATTTGCTGATTCTTTGAATTGCCCTCTGCTTAGCTCAAATTCCTTGGTGCAGCTAAACTCATAACTCAAACATTTCTTCCTTCTTTAATTGCTTCAAGTTGCATCTGAGGCTACGCTGTGAAGAAGCATCATGCTGACACTGTCAACCCCACATAACTTAAAGGAGCAAATTATCACGGTTCCCCCCCCCCCCCCCCCCCCCCGCCCCAGCTATCTAGACTATTTATTCACCAGTATGTGAGAGAGGCAGTGACTGCTTTCAGGACACTTATGTCTTGTTTGATGTATCTGCCATTTGTCAGCACAGGCCAACTGAGAGTGCCTAAGCTTTTACCTGACACACAGAAAATACACTTTAAAATAAATAATACATTTTTGAAAAGTTAAACTTAAGAGTCATTTATGATTTTTATTAGACATCTTCATTGACGTGTCATTTTATGTCTTTAAAATATGCTTCCATTTGTCAATGAAATATTAAAATGTATATTTTCTCTTTTATATAAATGATAACGTACATTTTAATACACTCAAATAGTTCATGGAAAAAATACCTTGATGGAAAGAATAAGAACTATGTCTCTTTTAGACAAAATGTATTTGAATTTAATAGGAAGAAAGTTTGATAGAAAGAATACAAATCACAATGACTCTGTATTAGTCTGTTCTCACACTGCTAAAAGAAATGCCTGAAATGGGTAATTTATTAATATGAAGAAAAGAGGCTTAATTAGCTCACAGTTCTGCAGACTGTACAGGAAGCATGATGCTGGCATCTGCTCAGCTTCTGGGGAGGTTTCAGGAAACTTACAATCATAGCAGAAGATGAAGGGAAAGCAGTCGTGTCTTACATGGCTGGAACAGGAGCAAGACGCAGGGGGAGTTGCTACACACTTTAAAACAACCTGATCTCCTGACAACTCACTCACTCACTGTCACGAGAACAGCAACCAGGGGATGGTGCTAACCTATTCATGAGATCTCTGCCCCCATGATCTAATGAACACCCACCAGGCCCCACCTCCAACACTGGGGATTACAATTTGACATGAGATTTGGTGGGAACACAGATCCAAACCATATCAGATTCTTTCAGATTAAATTTATTTAAATATAAGCTAAGCCAACTCCTTTAAGTATTACAATGTAAGGTTTTAATGACATTAGTACCTAATTGTAATTGACTTAATTCTTTCTCTTCTATCTCCCTTGCTTTCCCTCTCTCTCTTTCTCTGTATTCTTGGCTAAAGCTTGAGGATGTAGTAAAATGAATAGGATGTCGTTTGTCTATTTGGGTAGAATGACTGCAACTATCTGCAGGGACGATGCCTTCATAGGGCTCTGTATACTCAGGCTTAAATTTGTCTTTCAGAATCACAGTAGCAGCTCACTCATTTTCAATAGACATCTTCACCACCCCACTGGAGATGGTCACCTGCCTGAAATTCATTAAGGAAATGCCAATCCTGAGGTGCCTCTTTCTAGAAGTCTTGTTTGTTTGTTTCCGCACGGAGGCATTATCTGCTGATCTTATGCTTACATTTAATTCTTGTTTAAATTTATTTTATTCTATTTAGCCCCCTTTAATATGCTATCTCAGAGGAATTTATGTCTTTTTTATTTATTACATCATCTCTCTAGTAACTTAGTTATTATTTACTTATATATTCTCTAACCTCATTTAATGAAATGTCTAGGACAGTTTCAGAAAAGAAAAGGCATGCATTTTAGAGTAATTGCATTGTTTTCCTCTCAGAAGGCAATTGGTAGACATTGTATTCACCATAACCTCCCTATTGTTAACTCCTTCAGGACAGGTTCTGAATTCCATTCGTCATTATGTTCCCAGAATGTAGTACAGTGCATATCATATTTAGTGGTCATTAAGTGTATTTTAATTAATTGGGCCATGTTATCAAATCACTAATACAGCAGTAATAAAAGATGGCAATATATGCCCTACTTGAAGAAAGAACTCAACATGTATAGAGGTGAGCATTGGACTGATTTTCTTTTTTGACCAAAAAATAAAAGTTCAGGAATAGCATAGTTCCAGATTTAGACATTATATTAAAATGAATGGGGACAGTTGGTAATTTTATTTGGGAAACAATTAACAAATTAATCTAATTCAACACTGGTCCATATGTGATGTAAAAGGTACCATATGCATAGTTTGCACCTGTGAAAAACTATGCAGCTGTTCAGTCGTCATAGTGATAGGGGGTTTGCATATGGTCCTTCATTCTTTCAAGGTAATTCGCAGCTCCATTATGAATCAATGAACACAATATATTGAATCATTTTACCAAGACAGTGATATGCTCAATTAACAGAATAAAAGTTAATCAAAAGACCAAGATCACAGGTATGGCTGTCTCAAGTCCAAAATAAGTTTATTCCAGCTGGAAAAATGATCACTTTACAGATACATTAATACATTCAAGATATCATGAAACCTACGAAGACTGGAATGCCACTTCCTAAAGTTCAGTCCTTTGGGGAATGCTCCCTTCCTCCCTTCCTCCCTTCCTCCCTTCCTTCCTCTCTCTCTCTCTTTCTCCCTTTCTTCATTTCTTTCTTCCTTCTTTTTTGACAAAATCTTGCTGTGTAGCCCAGCCCGTAATACAGTGGGGTGATCTCGGCTCACTGCAACCTCTGCCCTCCAGGTCCCAGTTCAAGCAATTCTCCTGCCTCAGCCTCCCATGCATTCTTATTAAAATGTCTGTCTGTATGTACATAACCCTATCAAGAAGTAATATTTGCAATTTATTATTTTACTGCATATTTTTCTATAAAAGAAAGAAAATACTACATAGATGGAGTGGATGTCACTTTTGTCCTTCGGGACCAGTTCTTTTCAATTTCCCAAAAATAACTCCTGTTATGAATTTAGCGCCCATTGAGTGAGCCATCCCTACTGATACATATAGACAGAGATTGTTCGTTTCATCCGTTCTCCTATTTGTGGACATAGCTTGTTCTCACTATTTTTAAGTTTCAAGAACTGCTACAATGAATAGTTCCATAGATGTCTCCTGTTATACATGAGCAGCCTTTTCAAATGGGCTAAACACTGAAAAATTGTTCCAAAGTGGTTGTACCCAATTACCTCCCACCTGCAATGTATGAGATTTCCTTTTTCTCTAAAACTTCATCAAAATGTAGTGTTAACAGCATTTTAAAAATATTTTTTCTATACCAATCTGATTATTGTGCAATGGTATTTCACTGTTTTTTAGATTTTCATTTCTTCAGTTACTAGTAATGCAACTCTATTTTCATATACGTGATAGCCATTGCATTTCCTTTTTTCTAAATTGCCTTTTCAAATGGTTCATTTTTCCATTAGGCAATTGTTTTCCACCTTGCTTTTTAATTGATTCTTGTCTACACTACATGTTGCAGATATCTTTTCTCAGAATGTAACTTGTCATTTTACTTGGCTTATGCCTTTTTTGGCAAAATCATGTATATATTTTGTCATAGTCAAACATTTGTTTGTGCTGTGTTTTTCTTCATGACTTGTATTTTAGGTCCTTATCTAGGGAATCTTTTCTACTCCAAGGTCATAAATATAATCTTTATTTTATTGCAACAGTTTTAAAGTTTATTTTCACATTTAAGAATTTGACCCCCTATGATTTTTCTTATGTTTGGTGTGAAACAAAGTTATATTTGTATATGTGTGTGTGTGTGTGTGTGTGTGTGTGTGTGTGTGTGTGTGTGTGTATTTATATAATAAAGCCAGTCACCTTAACATTTATTAAATGGCTTATCCTTTGCTGATGACTAAAATAATTCCTCAGTCATACATCAAATCCCTCATATACAATATCTGGCATTGGGCTCTCTAATGCTTTCCATTTTTAATTAAAACTACACTGATAAAATACTGTATTAATGATTATAGATATATACAAATGCTTGGGGAGGGCAAATCTCTTATGTTTATTTTTCTTCAAATTGATTTGTATGCTTTTATTCTTCTATATGCATTTTAGAATCAGTTTCCTTATTTTCAGGAAATATCTTGTAGACCTGTTGATTGGTGGGTTTCCTTACATCTATAGATGTTTTGATGAGAAGTATCATTTGAAAGTTACTGCTGCACCTTCTCATCCTTGAACTTACCCAGTTACATAAAATGCAGTGGTAAACAAAGAAGGACCAGACCAATCACTCTCCTGGTGAAGTTTGTGATCAAAAAGGAGGAGACAAACAAGGCAGCAATCAATGTATGGAACATGAGTTGGCGGATGGTGTTACAGAGAAACAGCCCAGGAAAGTGGACAGGGGATGCCAGGACAGAAAACAGCACTTTATGTGGGAAAGTAATTAGGGATGGCCTCACTGATCGTGTGACATTTGAACAGAGAACCCAAGAAAGTCAGGAGTGTTTTGGGGACAGGCATTTTGAATAGAGGGAACCACAAGTGCCAAGACTCTAAGACTCTAAAGTGGAAATTTCCTGGTTCTAGGAAGAGCAAAAAGGCTGAAAGACTGCAGCAGGGTGAAGGGAGATGCAAAGAAATGGTAGCTCAGCGGGTGAGGTCAGAACGGCAGTAGGGACTAGACCAGGGACCTCTTAGAAAGCCATTATGGACTCTGGCTTTATTCCGAATGAGAAACGAAGACTGGCAAATTTTGGGTGGATCTAGCCTGTACTGTAAAAGGATTGCTGTGCCGCTGCTGGTGATGAGAACACACTGCAGAGGGGCACAGGCAGAAGGAAAGAGACTAACTGTGAAAGTAGCCCACTAAGGACTTCATTTTATGTCCTTCAATAACAATTTCACAAAAATTCCTAATGTTCTCCTACAACTTATGCTAGATACTGTGCTTATAAACAAGATCTTTGTTTACAGTATATTTTCCATTTTGTTACAGCTGTTGTATGGAAATGCGCTTAAAAAAAAAAGAAAAGTTAACCTTGTAAACTGTAGGATTACTCGGCTCTTTTTATTTGTTCTAGCAGATCATAAATTTTTCTCAGCTTTTTCAGGTATACCATCACAGCTTCTGGAAATAATAATGATCATTTAGTATCTTAGACATCTTCTTTCTCTTCCTTTTGCGTTTCACTTTGTATTAGTGTCAGTATTTTCCTTTTTATGTGTGGTTGTTTTATTTTTGTCTTTGTCTTACTTAGGTCCTCTGTTAATTTGACAAAATCGTGACCTTTTAAAGTTTCACTGATAATTATGCAGTTTGTTTCAAATTTTTAATAATTATCTTTTACCAGATTGAAGAAGTTCTTTCATCCTAATTTAATAAGAGTGAGTATCATAGGCACATGTGAAATTTCATCAAATACTGTTTCTACACCTTTTGATGTGTTTATATTTTTTTCTGTTATGATTTGTCATTGTAGTGAATTACATTGATTTCTTTTTCTGATAATGAACCATTCTTATATTCCTAGGATAAATCTACTTGGCAATAATGTATATTTTAATACCCAGTTTTGTGTGTTTTTTAAAAGGAATTTTAGTCAATATATTTGTATTTATGTTTATCAATTAGATTTGACTGCGGTTTTCTTTACTTGTTTTGTCCTTGTTTAATTTTCTTATCAAGTTCATACTTGCTTTATGAAATGAGTTAAGTTGATGACATCTAAAAAATACTTAAAAGAGATCTGTAAAGAGTAGAAATATTCTGCACCTTCAAGGACTGGCAATATCTATTTCAGATATTTTTTTTCTTTTTTATTATTATTATTATACTTTAAGTTCTAGGGTACATGTGCATAACGTGCAGGTTTGTTACATATGTATACTTGTGCCATGTTGGTGTGCTGCACCCATCAACTCGTCAGCACCCATCAACTCGTCATTTACATCAGGTATAACTCCCAATGCAATCCCTCCCCCTCCCTCCTCCCCATGATAGGCCTCGGTGTGTGATGTTCCCCTTCCCGAGTCCAAGTGATCTCATTGTTCAGTTCCCACCTATGAGTGAGAACATGCGGTGTTTGGTTTTCTGTTTTTGTAGTAGTTTGCTAAGAATGATGGTTTCCAGCTGCATCCATGTCCCTACAAAGGACACAAACTCATCCTTTTTTATGGCTGCATAGTATTCCATGGTGTATATGTGCCACATTTTCTTAATCCAGTCTGTCACTGATGGACATTTGGGTTGATTCCAAGTCTTTGCTATTGTGAATAGTGCCGCAATAAACATACGTGTGCATGTGTCTTTGTAGTAGCATAATTTATAATCCTTTGGGTATATACCCAGTAGTGGGATGGCTGGGTCATATGGTACATCTAGTTCTAGATCCTTGAGGAATTGCCATACTGTTTTCCATAATGGTTGAACTAGTTTACAATCCCACCAACAGTGTAAAAGTGTTCCTATTTCTCCACATCCTCTCCAACACCTGTTGTTTCCTGATTTTTTAATGATTGCCATTCTAACTGGTGTGAGATGGTATCTCATTGTGGTTTTGATTTGCATTTCTCTGATGGCCAGTGATGATGAGCATTTTTTCATGTGTCTGTTGGCTGTATGAATGTCTTCTTTTGAGAAATGTCTGTTCATATCCTTTCCCCACTTTTGGATGGGGTTGTTTGTTTTTTTCTTGTATATTTGTTTGAGTTCTTTGTAGATTCTGGAAATTAGCCCTTTGTCAGATGAGTAGATTGCAAAAATTTTTTCCCATTCTGTAGGTGGCCTGTTCACTCTGATGGTAGTTTCTTTTGCTGTGCAGAAGCTCTTTAGTTTAATGAGATCCCATTTGTCAATTTTGGCTTTTGCTGCCGTTGCTTTTGGTGTTTTAGACATGAAGTCCTTGCCCATGCCTATGTCCTGAATGGCACTACCTAGATTTTCTTCTAGGGTTTTTATGGTAATAGGTCTAACATTTAAGTCTCTAATCCATCTTGAATTAATCTTCGTATAAGGAGTAAGGAAAGGATCCAGTTTCAGCTTTCTACTTATGGCTAGCCAATTTTCCCAGCACCATTTATTAAATAGGGAATCCTTTCCCCATTTCTTGTTTCTCTCAGGTTTGTCAAAGATCAGATGGCTGTAGATGTGTGGCATTGTTTCTGAGGACTCTGTTCTGTTCCATTGGTCTATATCTCTGTTTTGGTACCAGTACCATGCTGTTTTGGTTACTGTAGCCTTGTAGTATAGTTTGAAGTCAGGTAGCGTGATGCCTCCAGCTTTGTTCTTTTGACTTAGGATTGTCTTGGCAATGCGGGCTCTTTTTTGGTTCCATATGAACTTTAAAGCAGTTTTTTCCAATTCTGTGAAGAAACTCATTGGTAGCTTGATGGGGATGGCATTGAATCTTTAAATAACCTTGGGCAGTATGGCCATTTTCATGATATTGATTCTTCCTATCCATGAGCATGGTATGTTCTTCCATTTGTTTGTGTCCTCTTTTATTTCACTGAGCAGTGGTTTGTAGCTCTCCTTGAAGAGGTCCTTTACATCCCTTGTAAGTTGGATTCCTAGGCATTTTATTCTCTTTGAAGCAATTGTGAATGGAAGTTCATTCATGATTTGGCTCTCTGTTTGTCTGTTACTGGTGTATAAGAATGCTTGTGATTTTTGCACATTAATTTTGTATCCTGAGACTTTGCTGAAGTTGCTTATCAGCTTAAGGAGATTTTGGGCTGAGACAATGGGGTTTTCTAAGTATACAATCATGTCATCTGCAAACAGGGACAATTTGACTTCTTCTTTTCCTAACTGAATACCCTTGATTTCTTTCTCTTGTTTGATTGCCCTAGCCAGCACTTCCAACACTATGTTGAATAGGAGTGGTGAGAGAGGGCATCCCTGTCTTGTGCCAGTTTTCAGAGGCAATTTTTCCAGTTTTTGCCCATTCAGTATGATATTGGCTGTGGGTTTGTCATAATTAGCTCTTATTATTTTGAGATACGTTCCATCAATACCAAATTTATTGAGCGTTTTTAGCATGAAGGGCTGTTGAATTTTGTCAAAGGCCTTTTCTGCATCTATTGAGATAATCATGTGGTTCTTGTCTTTGGTTCTGTCTATATGCTGGATTACGTTTATTGATTTGCGAATGTTGAACCAGCCTTGTATCCCAGGGATGAAGCCTACTTGATCGTGGTGGATAAGCTTTTGGATGTGCTGCTGAATCCAGTTTGCCAGTATTTTATTGAGGATTTTTGCATCGATGTTCATCAGGGATATTGGTCTAAAATTCTCTCTTTTTTGTTGTGTCTCTGCCAGGCTTTGGTATCAGGATGATGTTGGCCTCATAAAATGAGTTAGGGAGGATTCCCTCTTTTTCAATTGATTGGAATAGTTTCAGAAGGAATGGTACCAGCTCCTCCTTGTACCTCTGGTAGAATTCAGCTGTGAATCCATCTGGTCCTGGACTTTTTTTGGTTGGTAGGCTATTAATTATTGCCTCAATTTCAGAGCCTGCTGTTGGTCTATTCAGGGATTCAACTTCTTCCTGGTTTAGTCTTGGAAGAGTGTAAGTGTCCAGGAAATTATCCATTTCTTCTAGATTTTCTAGTTTATTTGCGTAGAGATGTTTATAGTATTCTCTGATGGTAGTTTGTATTTCTGTGGGGTCAGTGGTGATATCCCCTTTATCATTTTTTATTGCGTCTATTTGATTCTTCTCTCTTTTCTTCTTTATTAGTCATGCTAGTGGTCTGTCAATTTTGTTGATCTTTTCAAAAAACCAACTCCTGGATTCATTGATTTTTTGGAGGGTTTTTTGTGTCTCTATCTCCTTCAGTTCTGCTCTGATCTTAGTTATTTCTTGCCTTCTGGTAGCTTTTGAATGTGTTTGCTCTTGCTTCTCTAGTTCTTTTAATTGTGATGTTAGAGTGTCAATTTTAGATCTTTCCAGCTTTCTCTTGTGGGCATTTAGTGCTATTAATTTCCCTCTACACACTGCTTTAAATGTGTCCCAGAGATTCTGGTACGTTGTATCTTTGTTCTCATTGGTTTCAAAGAACATCTTTATTTCTGCCCTCATTTCGTTATGTACCCAGTAGTCATTCAGGAGCAGGTTGTTCAGTTTCCATGTAGTTGAGCGGTTTTGATTGAGTTTCTTAGTCCTAAGTTCTAGTTTGATTGCGCTGTGGTCTGAGATACAGTTTATTATAATTTCTGTTCTTGTACATTTGCTGAGGAGGGCTTTACTTCCAATTATGTGGTCAATTTTGGAATAAGTGCGATGTGGTGCTGAGAAGAATGTATATTCTGTTGATTTGGGGTGGAGAGTTCTATGGATGTCTATTAGGTCTGCTTGCTGCAGAGATGAGTTCAATTCCTGGATATCCTTGTTAACTTTCTGTCTCGTTGATCTGTCTAATGTTGACAGTGGGGTGTTGAAGTCTCCCATTATTATTGTATGGGAGTCTAAGTCTCTTTGTAAGTCTCTAAGGACTTGCTTTATGAATCTGGGTGCTCCTGTATTGGGTGCATATATATTTAGGATAATTAGTTTTTCCTGTTGAATTGATCCCTTTACCATTATGTAATGGCCTTCTTTGTCTCTTTTGATCTTTGATGGTTTAAAGTCTGTTTTATCAGAGACTAGGATTGCAACCCCTGCTTTATTTTGTTCTCCATTTGCTTGGTAGATCTTCCTCCATCCCTTTATTTTGAGCCTATGTATGTCTCTGCATGTGAGATGGGTCTCCTGAAGACAGCAGACTGATGGGTCTTGACTCTTTATCCAGTTTGCCAGTCTGTGTCTTTTAATTGGAGCATTTAGTCCATTTACATTTAAGGTTAATATTGTTATGTGTGAACTTGATCCTGCCATTATGATATTAACTGGTTATTTTGCTCGTTAGTTGATGTAGTTTCTTCCTAGCCTCGATGGTCTTTACATTTTGGCATGTTTTTGCAATGGCTGGTACGGGTTGTTCCTTGCCATGTTTAGGGCTTCCTTCAGGGTCTCTTGTAAGGCAGGCCTGGTGGTGACAAAATCTCTAAGCATTTGCTTATCTGTAAAGGATTTCATTTCTCCTTCACTTATGAAACTTAGTTTGGCTGGATATGAAATTCTGGTTTTAAAATTCTTTTCTTTAAGAATGTTGAATATTGGCCCCCACTCTCTTCTGGCTTGTAGAGTTTCTGCCAAGAGATCTGCTGTCAGTCTGATGGGCTTCCCTTTGTGGGTAACCCAACCTTTCTCTCTGGCTGCCCTTAAGATTTTTTCCTTCATTTCAACTTTGGTGAATCTGGCAATTATGTGTCTTGGAGTTGCTCTTCTCGAGGAGTATCTTTGTGGCGTTCTCTGTATTTCCTGAATTTGAATGTTGGCCTGCCCTACTAGGTTGGGGAAGTTCTCCTGGATGATATCCTCAAGAGTGTTTTCCAGCTTGGTTCCATTTTCCCCCTCACTTTCAGGCACCCCAATCAGACGTAGATTTGGTCTTTTTACATAATCCCATACTTCTTGCAGGCTTTGTTCATTTCTTTTTCTTCTTTTTTCTTTTGGTTTCTCTTCTTGCTTCATTTCATTCATTTGATCCTCAATCGCTGATACTCTTTCTTCCAGTTGATCGAGTCGGTTATTGTAGCTTGTGCATCTGTCACGTATTTCTCGTGTCATGGTTTTCATCTCTGTCATTTCGTTTATGACCTTCTCTGCATTAATTTTTCTAGCTATCAATTCTTCCACTCTTTTTTCAAGATTTTTAGTTTCTTTGCACTGGGTACATAATTCCTCCTTTAGCTCTGAGAGGTTTGATGGACCAAAGCCTTCTTCTCTCATCTTGTCAAAGTCATTCTCCGTCCAGCTTTGATCTGTTGCTGGCGATGAGCTGCGCTCCTTTGCAGGGGGAGTTGCGCTCTTATTTTTTGAATTTCCAGCTTTTCTGCTCTGCTTTTTCCCCATCTTTGTGGTTTTATCTGCCTCTGGTCTTTGATGATGGTGACGTACTGATGGGGTTTTGGTGTAGATGTCCTTCCTGTTTGATAGTTTTCCTTCTAACAGTCAGGACCCTCAGCTGTAAGTCTGTTGGAGATTGCTTGAGGTCCACTCCAGACCCTGTTTGCCTGGGTATCAGCAGCAGAGGTTGCAGAAGATAGAATATTGCTGAACAGCGAGTGCACCTGTCTGATTCTTACTTTGGAAGCTTCCTCTCAGGGGTGTGCTCCACCGTGTGAGGTGTGGGGTGTCAGTCTGCCCCTAGTGGGGGATGTCTCCCAGTTAGGCTACTCAGGGGTCAGGAACCAACTTGAGCAGGCAGTCTATCCGTTCTCAGATCTCAACCTCCGTGTTGGGAGATCCACTGCTCTCTTCAAAGCTGTCAGACAGAGTCATTTGCATCTGCAGAGGTTTCTGCTGCTTTTTTATTGGTGTTGTTGTTGTTGTTGTTGTTTAGCTGTGCCCTGTCCCCAGAGGTGGAGTTTACAGAGACAGGCAGGTTTCCTTGAGCTGCTGTGAGCTCCACCCAGTTCAAGCTTCCCAGCGGCTTTGTTTACCTACTTAAGCCTCAGCAATGACAGGCACCCCTCCCCGAGCCTCGCTGCTGCCTTGTGGTTAGAGCGCAGACTGCTGTGCTAGCAATGAGGGAGGCTCCGTGGGCGTGGGACCCTCCCGGCTAGGTGTGGGATATAATCTCCTGGTGTACCCGTTTGCTTAAAGCGCGGTATTGGGGTGGGAGTTCCCCAATTTTCCGGGTGTTGTGTGTCTCAGTTCCCCTGGCTAGGAAAAGGGATTCCCTTCTCCCTTGCGCTTCCCAGGTGAGACAATGCCTCGCCCTGCTTCTGCTCTAGCTGGTCGGGCTGCAGCAGCTGACCAGCACCGATTGTCCAGCACTCCCTAGTGAGATGACCCCAGTACCTCAGTTGAAAATGCAGAAATCACCAGTCTTCTGTGTTGCTCGCGCTGGGAGTTGGAGACTGGAGCTGTTCCTATTTGGCCATCTTGCTCCACCCCCCACATGTGTCTTTATAGTCTATTTCAGATATTGTCTGGACCAAAGAAATTGATAATTTTTCTTTTCTTTTGTTTTGTGTCTTGTTCTGTCTTGTCTGTTTCTTTTTCTTTTCTTTTCTTTTTTTTTTTTTTTTTTTTTTTTTTTGAGACAGAGTCTCACTCTGTCACCCAGGCTGGAGTGCAGTGGCACATTATTTGGGCACACTGAAACCTCCACCTCCTGAGTTCAAGCAATTCTCTGCCTCAGCCTCCCCAGTAACTGGGACTACAGGTGCACCACCACACCCAGCTAATTTTTGTATTTTTAGTGGAGATGGGGTTTCACTTTGCTAACCAGGCTGGTCTCGAATTCCTGACCTCAAGTGATTCACCTGCCTTTGCCTCCCAACGTTCTGGGAATTCAGCTGTGAGCCATCGTGCCCGGCCAAATTGAAAATTTTTCTGTATTAGAATTGCGAATCCTTCAAAAGACACAAAAAAAGTGAAACAACAAGCCAAAGATTAAGAGACGATATCTGCAACATGTATAACTGATATGGAACAACATCTAGAAAATACATGAAATACTTCTTTAAAATTAAATTGAAAAGGTAATACAAGACATTAATAAAACCCAATACATTAATATAACAATGTAATATAAGAGCAGACACTTTACAACACAGGAAATCCAAATAGTCATTAAACATAAACAGATGCTGAACTTATTAGTAATCAATAAAATGCAAATTACCACAATGATACCACTATACCCCATCAGGCTGAGAAAATGTGATAGTCTGGCAATACTAAAGTTTGGGGGAAACCAAAATTTTCACACACTAGTTTTTGGAGTGTGAATTGTCAAAACTATTTTGGCAAACACAACTATGTATTCCAGTCCTAGGTACTGAATTTGTGGACACATATAACCAGAATAATACATAAAAATGTGCCTAGCAGCATTATTCTCGGTAGCCCCTAAACTGGGAACAAACCAAATGTCCATCAATAGCAGAATGCACAAGTAAATTAGGGCATTTTTCTATAATAGTATGATAGAAAGCAATGAAAATAAATGAGCCATGGTGACTCACAACTAGATGGCTGAATTTTAAATATGCAGTGTTGGGAGGAAGAAACCAGACACAGAAAAAGTGCATAGATTATAAATTCACTTATATAATATTCAAATACAGCCATAACTAAATGTATTCTGTTGTGCCAATTTATTATTGCTGTGTGACTAATTCCCCCAAAATGGTGTGGCATACTTTATTATTTTATTGAGCCTGTGGGATTAGGGATGATGGCTTCTCTCTACCTCATAATGTTCAGGGCTTCAGTTCAGGAGACTTGCATAGCTGGAGTGTCTCAAATGGGTAGGAGCTGGAACCAACAGAAGGTTCTTCCGCTGTTTCTCCACCTGGGCTCCACTGGGACTCTTGGTCACAGTGCCTACAAGCAGCCTGCCATGTTGACTGGACTTCTCACAGCATGAGGACTGTTTCTGAGACGGCGTTTATGGAGAGTGGGCAATTGAGGAGACTTGGGCAAAGGCTGCATAATGTTCAAAATCATATGGTATCACTTCTGCCATACTGTACCAGTCAAAGAGGTCACAACCCTGTCAGATTCAAAAAGAAGGAATAGAAGCAAAATTCTCAGTACGGAGTGTTTCAGAGGATCTGACAATTCCAGTAAAAAGTCTCCATCCCACATTGGATCCCCATCTCATTCTTCCTTCTTGAAGGCAAATGTTATTACTAGTTTTTTTTTTTCCCCCATTATTCCATTACCTGTTCATTCAAATATGTGTTATATCATTTTTCTTACCTAAATAGTATTATATGTACTTCCATGCCTTGTTTTATCTCCCATTATGACTGGGTTTAAACACTTGCAAATATCCCTTTTTAACCAAAATATCTTAGTATTCCACCAGTTAATAGAATCAAGCTAAACTTTAGTAACTTTATTTTCATTGTATTAATTTTAATTACCATCTACTTATGGCAGAGAAGAATTCCTTTATAATATATTTAGGTAAAATTTAAAAACTTGAGTCCATTTAAAGAAAAAACATAAAAGTCCAAAGGACATTCCAATCACGATGGCCCTAGAATCACTGAAAGAATCATTAAATAATATAGTCAGGCTGCACACAGTGGCTCGTGCCTGAAATTCAGCACTTTGGGAGGTCAAGGCAGGAGGATTGCTTGAACCCAGGAGTTCAAGACAAGCCTGGGCAACATAGGGAGACTCTGTCTCTACAAAAAATTTAAAAATTAGCTAGACATAGCAGTGTATACCTGTGCTGCAAGCTACTTGGGAGGTTGAGGTAGGAGGATCACTTGGGCCCAGGAGATTGAAGTTGTAGTGAGTCGTGATCATACCACTGCACTCAACCTGGGCAACAAAACAAGACTCTGCCTCAAAAAAACAAAAAAACAAACAAACAAAAAAAAGTGGGGGGGGGGGGGGGGTAATCTAATAAGCAATTATGAAAGAATGAATACAAGTGAACTGAGAGGATGTGCACTGCAAAACCAAACCTAAGTCTAGTGAATTATACACTGTAGATAGTACTTTTGCTAGGATTAGTTTTGTTTTTGTAAGATTTGGAATTAAATTTATGTAAGACAATAATGTGGAATTCAAAAGGGAAAAGCATAAAGGAGTAGTTAAAACGTGGTAAGTTACTTGTTTTCTGGAGAGAAGGATAAGAATACTGAAAACCTCATAAAGTTCTTAAACATTAATATTTAACAGCAAAACAAGCTGTAAATTTAGGCTCAAAATTAGCAAAGCATATGAGAAGGCTGGTAGAACAAAACAGCTATGAATACAATGCAAGAAGAAGGAAAAATGAGACAAAGAAATGAGATAAAAAAAGACCTGGCATACAAAAACTACCAGATATACACAAGCAACATCAGTGTGCTCTCCTAAACATTGTTGTAATTGTAAACCATTGCTCCAGATTCTTTGACACACTCCATATTGAGAATTTTGCTTATATTCCTTCTTTTCTAACCTTACAGGGTTGTGACCTCTTTGGCTGGTACAGTATGGCAGAAGTGACACTATATGATTTTCGAGTTTATGCAGCCTTTGCCCAAGTCTCCTCAATTGCCCACTCTCCATAAACGCCCTCTCAGAAACAGTCTTCATGCTGTGAGAAGTCCAGTCAACATGGCGGGTTGCTTGTAGGCACTGTGACCAAGAGTCCCAGTGGAGCCCAGGTGGAGAAATAGGGGAAGAATCTTCTGTTGGTTCCAGCTCCTACCTGTTTGAGACATTCTAGCCGTGCAAGTCTCCCAAACTGAAGCCCCGAACATTATGAAGTAGAGAGAAGCCATAATGTAAACAATATATTTACATTACCTGTCCAGAATTACATTAAGTTACAAACAGGCAAAAGAAATTAGCGTCAAACTAAGATGTTTATTGGCTTAATAAGGGAGTAGTGAAAAAGAATTGAACACTTAGTAAATTTCTCACTGCGATTCAATCCTATTTAATATTGCGTCTATGCACCATCTAAAATTATCTCGTGGTCAATGACAAATAGCCCACATTTCAGAAAACACTGTAGTAGGGAAAAAAATCTATTCAAAATTAACATTATTTTGCTCAAATAAAATATGCTTCTCTGTAACTGGCTCACGTACAAGAAATATTTCCCATTGAGAGGATCTAGCCCGTTGAGAATGCAATTATTCTGAAGATAGAGATGAATTCAAAATATTTAGAAGCCCTTGGCAAGAGTAATGCGAGAAGGACTATGAATCTTCCTGAAACCTTTTTCACCATAACTTTGACCATTTTCTCTTAGAATTTGTGATGTCTGTGAAAAATGCCATACATTTTCTTAAGGGATTTTTGGTTGAATTCATATCTAAAGGTGACTGAACTGGCTGCAATCTAAAGACTGATAATAAAGCATCCTAATGATCTTCATGAGATGAAATGTCCTCTTTTCTTTTTTACTAAATGAATACAGCCATTCAATAAAAAATGGATTAAAAGCATTGGCAAAATATTCCAGTTTCCTTTCTCTTTTAAAATACAATTTATTTGACTCAGACTTACATTGTTTTTTATTACTCACATCTACTTTAGCAACTCTTATTTAAAATGTTCAACTTGCCTTCTCTTTCAAATTGACTTTCCAAGAGCTTTTGGTACTATGAACTCGTTGTATGGTGAAATGTAGTCTGAAATAAGTCTCCTGATATTTTGCTTTAATTAGACAAGTAAATGCTAAAAGCTATGGCATAAAAGGCATCATTTGATGAGGTTCATGAATCCGAAGAAAGTCATTTTCTACAAAATGTGCCGCAGATCCAGCTCTGCTGCCATCCAGTTCTATGTCTCAACTTTCTATCTTTTCTTGCGTTCACTGTTAGCTGTCCACAGATTCAAACAATATTAGAACCTCAGAGATCACTTATTTTTTCCCTTTCATGTACAGAGACCCACAAAGGTTAAGTCATTTACTCAAAGTTACAGTGAGTCAATGGCAGAAATGAGAAAACTCATTATTTCCCACGACACTAAGCTCCTGGAACATGAGCAGTGCTCTGGCAGAGTACAGACGTCCTTTTGGAATGCTTCCAAATTCAATGTTCTCTAAGCTGTTCTTTCCAACCATTTCCACATCATAACACACAAAGAAAATGATATAATATTTGTAGAGTACGCTGAGGTATAGAGATAAGCCTGTTTTCAGAGGCAACTGGCCTAGAGGGACCACAGAGGAATTGCTGTTCCCATATACCTGGAACCGATTTTCCAGGGCAAGGAGGCAGGAAGCCTTGCTCTGATGGAGGGTATACCTGACTTCCGCGTATCTTTGCTAACCCATTTACCATGTTGAGGATGAGTACCCTGGAATTAGTTCCCAAGGGGTTTGGGAAGGGAACAGGGGGAGAATGAAGGCCTATGTAGTTAGTAATACAAAGACGTTCTGGGGTTAGTAAATATCAGGCCACAGACACATTTTCTTTATTCATCTTTTTCTTTCCACTTTCAGAAAACTTCATCAAACAAAGGAGAAAGGCTCTCCATCCTGTTCCTTGCATATAGCAAGGCAATGTTCACCAGACACTATGCAGATCTTTCCTCTGAGACTTAGAACTGGCATAATCTTTAGTGTCTTTAAGCTTTTTATTTTTACTTTTTAATGTTTGGTCATTTTACCTTTTTAAAAATTAGCAAGTACATGATAATTTCTATCTAAATGTTTGGGTCTGTTAGCTTACAGGTCAAGAAAACGTAAGTATAAATGAAGAAAAGGTAAATGTACATATTTAGTGCAGTTGGTTTATTTTCTATTAAAAAATGTCTATTCATTTTAGAAATATAGACAAGTAAAGGTGAGATGACTGATTAATCATTTCCCCTAATACAAATGTAATTAGCATATCAAATATTTTTCTAGTTCTTTCACTATTTATGTGCATATTTTTAAAGTAGACCTGCCATTTAAAAATCTTTTACGTAATGATTTATAAGCTGCTTTTTTATGCCTTGTGAATAGCTTTTCGATTATTAGTTATTCTTGTGAGCACAGTGATTCTTAGTATTTTTTTTCTGTTCCATGTCTCCTGAAGATATCAAAACATCCCTATGAGTAACAGTGGATGACTACAATAGAGTTTTTTAGGGGGGAAGACAAACTCCCTCAACTTCCACATGGAATGCCAAAATCTGAAAATAAGAATATAAGGGGCCTAAGAGAGGTAGTCACGCATCCACCATGACATGTAAAATCCTAAAAATAGATTTTCTTGGTTAATGCTTATAAGATTTCTTTCGCTGTTTCCTCTAAACGGCTTTGACTTACGTATCTTATATATAAATATATATTATATATGAATTTATGTTATATAGAAACATTATATAGATTTTTATATATTAATTTGTATTATATATAAATATATATGTATTTATAGTCAAATATATTTCATAGAAAAGCAATTTTTAAATCAAAGCCTTTCTTTACCTGTTACTCTCAAAAACCTGATGACTGACTTGTTTGTTTATGTAGATTGATTTCAAATTGAAGATTAGCAAACAGAAATGCATAGTGATTTATACTTAGAGCATGTAAAATGAAGCATAGTAGCTATTTATATACCTTTTCCCTATTCTCAAGAAGTTTATAGTGATATCAAATGGGGTATTTTGACTGCAGTAAAAAAAGTCACAATTCAAAATGTCTTCCCCAAAACAACATTCATCTCATGTAACAAGAGGTCAAGATAACCCAGGCATGGCAGTCAAGACTCTGACTCGGCTTCCCTGTGGTTCTCTTCACTCAGCCTCCCTAGCTTGGCAGTAAGGTGGCTGCAGTAAGCCCAGAGGTCAAATGCAGACAAAGGCACATGCAGAGGAAGAAAGGGGCTGAACCTTCTTGTCTTTCTTTCTTAGCCACGAGCAAGGCTTACCTGAAACCACTGCTCTTCCCCTTGTTCATTGGCCAGTCATCAATCTATTCCTAAGTTAACTCCTGGCAAGGGGTATAGAATTGCCAGGACACCTGAGATTTCTTTGGAGTGAAGCCAATACTGGAGAGCCCTCACCAGAACAACCTATTTGGGAAGTTGAAGAAAAGATACATGGAATTAAATGAAAGGTAGTATGTGATTAATAATGGGGATGCCTAAACATGGCTAGTAATCAGAATTTTAAATAAATCTTTAATAAGTACATCATCCTCTTAAAAATATGATTCAGTAGGTTTGGGGGTGAGGCCAGATATTTTTATTTTCTCAATCCCCAGATGACTCTGATTCTACACTATAATACAATAGCTATTCAACACCGTAGTAGTTCTTTCAGCTCCTTAAAGAAGCATGCATATGTCATACAAGAGAGAAATTCTCACATTAAAAAGTGAAAAAAAATAACAACAAATATTCCAGGGTAGAATGCCATGCTTTTAGGCACAGTGGTGCATAAACATTACCAGCCACAAGGTGATCCAGAGAAATACTGCCAATTTCTCTTGAGTTCTCTGTCCTGGCCCAGAGATCAGCTCCCTTTATCACTCTCTGCAGGGTTTCTGGGCCTCTTCTCTATGTAATCCCCCTCCATCTGGTTGCCAACCTCTAGCTAAAGTTCGTGCTCCTACTGGCAGCCTGTTTTCACAAATCCTTAATTCTTGCTCTCTGGAGGCAGTGCTCATCTTGTCTGTGTATTAGAATCACCAGGAGAGCTTTTAAATATGGGCTGTAGACTTCCTGTTTCCGCTCTAACATGCCAAGAATTTAACAGTCAGCACTGCTATCTTTACAACAAGAAAAAAAGGTAAAAATGGAAAATCGGTGACTTTCCTTGGATCCATCAGAGAACAGAGGTTGCTGCACAAACTACCATCCCAAAACCTGGAGAAAGGGGCACATCCAGAGAGATGCAGCAATTCAGATCTCCTTTTCCAAAAACCACTGGAGCTATCAGTGGATAGGAAAAGGTAATTTGGATGGACTCCTGGAGGCTGAGTGTGGACTAGCATAAGACTGAGTCATTTGTGGAGCTGCAGTCTGAATGAGGTACCACACTTTCATTGGCTTTTTCTCTAGAAAGCCCACCAGGTTCTCACAGTGCAGATCACAGTAGGATACTTAAGTGTCTCTGACAGGAGAGAGAGTAACCACTGGGAAACACTCCCAAAGATTTACCCATTAAAAAGGCCTACTCTCGGCCGGGCGCGGTGGCTCACGCCTGTAATCCCAGCACCTTGGGAGGCCGAGGAGGGTGGATCACGAGGTCAGGAGATGGAGACCATCCTGGCTAATATGGTGAAACCCCGTCTTTACTAAAAAATACAGAAAACTAGCCGGGCGAGGTGGCGGGCGCCTGTAGTCCCAGCTATTCAGGAGGCTGAGGCAGGAGAATGGCGTAAACCGAAAGGCGGAGCTTGCAGTGAGCTGAGATGCGGCCACCGCACTCCGGCCTGGACGACAGAGCAAGACTCTGTCTCAAAAAAAAAAAAAAAAAAATTAGTCCAGGTGGTGGCGGGCGCCTGTAGTCCCAGCTACTCAGGAGGCTGAGGCAGAAGAATGGCCTAAACCCGGGAGGCGGAGCTCGCAGTGAGCGGAAATCATGCCACTGCACTCCAACCTGGGCGACAGAGGGAGACTCTGATTCAAAAAAAGAAGAAAAAAAAAGCCTTCTCTCCACAGGAAAGGACTTTGCTAAGGCATAATTCTGAAATTTTATCTCAGCTGAGGAGAGGAATTCTTCCCTACTTTATCCTCCTCTAGCCTTTCTGTATCACTTAAAAGTGATATCTTCCACACAGCCAACTAATCAAAAAAGAAATATATAGTAATTATATACATATAATGCATAGTTAATAGGGTCAGGACTTCATGGAAATAGATAAAAATTCTGCTGCCAGGGAAGAGACTGGGTGTTGAAAGGAGAAATTCTGTACCATAAGAGAAGAACAGAAGCATCATAGCCCCAAGGTAGAAGCCCAGTAAAAGACTGAGTCAAAGGAATGTTATAGAATGCTGCTTCTTCCCTACCCTTTACCACCACAAAAGGAGCCCAGTATAATAACAGCGGATTGCAGTGGAAAGAACTGCAAGACATAGATTCTCTCTGAGGAGCAACAGACAATGAGCTCCTGTACTAAGAGGAAGACAAAAACTAGGACACCAAAGGTATCTGGAGCTTCAGGTACCTATAGCTACAGCAAACAGCAAACACAGCCCAGCTCCTAGTCAGATTAGCATAAATCTGAATATTAAGTTGTGAAGAGACAAAGTCATCAGAACCAGGCTCAGATATGACACAGATACTGGAATTATCAGACAGGAAATTACTAATAACTATGATTTAAAATGTCAAGGGTGCTAGTGAGAACAATAGACAACATGTTAGAACAGATGGGTAATGCAGACAGAGAGATGGAAGTGATAGGAAAGAATCAGATAGGAATGCTAGAATTTATTTATTTTTAATAGCAAAAAAGAATGCCTTCAATGGGCAAACCTGTAAACCTGATATAGTCAAGGAAAGAATCAGTGAACTTAAAGATAAGTCAAAGGAAATCTTCCCAGCCTGACATGCAAAAAGAAAAAATAATTAAAAACAAAAGGCCCACAAAACAGAACATCCAAAAACTGTGGATATTGAAACTATATTGAAAACATATTTTTCTCCAGCTCACATAGACCACATGCTGGGCCACAAAACAAACCTTATTCCATTTAAAGGATGGAAATCATGTTTTTAGAATACTATGGAATTAAACTGGAAATCAACAACAGAAATATATTAATAGCCGTAAAATCCTCAAATATTTGGTAATTAAACAGCACATTTTTAAGTAACTCGTGGATTAAAGAAGCCTCAAGATAAATTAAAAATATTTTACACTAAATGTATATATAAAATGAAATGTCAAAAATAGTTGGATGTAGATAAAGTAATGCTTAGAAGGGAATTTATAGCATAAAATGTATGTATTAGAAAATAATAAAAATTTAAACCCCATAACCTAAGGTCTCAGCTTAGGAAAGTAGAAAAAGAAAGGCTAATTATACCTAAAACAAGAAAAAGAAACAAATTAGTAAAAATTAGAGCAGAATCCAACAAATTGGAAATCAGGCAGCAATATCAAAAATCAACAAACTCAAAAGTCCATTTTTGAAAAGATCAATAAAAATTTATAAACCTGTGGCCAGGCTAACCAAGGAAAAGCAGAAGAAAAAATTACCAATATCAAATATGATAGAGGAGCCATGACTACTGATCCCATGACTATTTAAAGGATAATAAGCAAATACTAAAAAAAAATCTTGTCCAACAGATTTGATAACCTACTTAAGTAGACAAAATTTTTAAAAGATACAAACCATCAAAACTCACCCAAGGGAATGAAAATAGACAGAAAAGCCCTGTGTCTATTAAGTAAATTGACTCAATAATGAAAACTTAGCAAAAAAAGAAAGAACCAGGCCCAGGTGGTTTTATTGGTGAATGTTACCAAACATTCAAAAGAAATTATACTGATTTTCTACAATTTCTCCAATATGTAGAAATAGAATGAACATTTCTTATGTCATTTTATTAAACTAACATTACCTTAATGTCAACATAAGGAACTGCAAGAAAATAAAACTACAGACCAACATGTCTTATAAATGAAGATGCCATTGTTAATGAAATAGTAGCAGAGTGAATCCAGCAATATAGAAAAAGGTTAATACAGCAAAACCAAGTGGTTTATTCCAACAATGCAATATTGGTTCCAACTTTCACAAAGCAATTAATATCATTTATCATATTAACAGAATGAATGGGAGAAACCATGTAATCATATCAATGGATTCTGAAAAAGCAATCAACAAAGTTCAACACCCATTCATAATAAAACTCTCAAAATCATAGGAAAAAAAGAGAAATCCTTAACCTAGTAAAGGGAAAAACTAAAAATCCTAGAGCTAACATCATACTTGATATGAGACTGAATTAATTCCCCCTAAGATTAGGAAAGAGGCAAGGATGTCCTCATTCATCATCCCTATTTATCATCATTCTGTAAGTCCTAAAGAATAAAATAAGAAAAAAAAAAAAAAATTTATACATATTGTAATTTGCAAATGATATGATTATCTAAATAGAAAACTCTAAATACAAATGTATGAAATAACTTCGCTAAGGCTTACCTAAGTAAATCCAGAAATGAATGGTGACTGCAAAACCAAAACAAAAGGAACTAATTATTAGTTTTGTATTCTATTTGGTAAAGCTGTTTCCCAGGTTGACAATTCTCAAACCACTATACATGTATAGTACAATGGAACATGTAAAAATAATGGGAGGCTGGTGAGAACCAGGTTTCTCACTGTTGGAACGGGAGATTCTAGACAGGTAAGGGGGAAGGCTACTATAATCCATGTGGTATGGATGATACTTGGAGCCATCAGTATGCGCTCATGTCTAGCTTTGTATACATACAGGGGGCTACATGTAGCAATATTTATAGATAGGTGTATATTTGCCGGTTAGTATACACACATGTATTTCCTTGTTCTCTCAGCTGAGAAAGTTCAGAAGCAATGCCGTCTCAGTAGCCATGACTATACCCAGCTCATAAATTAATTTTTAAATACCATTCTCAAATAAAACTAGAGCTTCCTGAGGAAATGAATGAGTCTAGGATTGGGGTAAGGAATACACGAGATGAGTCTGGAACATCTTGTAGCAAAAGAAAACAAGAACGTGCTCGAAAAACATGATGATAAAAGTATGTCAAAAGGACACATGAGTCATTTGAAAGAGATCCTGCTAGCCAAATCTAGAACAATTTGAGCAACAAAATAAAGTAGCATTAAACTATAACCCAAAGTATAAGATAAATATCCATGAGTCCACACTGATGTAAACAAGGTATTGAATAAATAAATAATGGAAAAGAATACATTTTCTGTGTAGAATAATTCCTAATAAGTTATGTGGTTGTTACTTCCTCAAGGAGATGAGGCATAACTCCCGACCCCTTAAGTGTGGGCTAGATATAATGTCTCCTTTCCAAGGAGCATGAAAGAGAGGAGAAGCCTGTCAAATGCCATGTGATCAGTACTGATAAGCCCCTCAGGTTGCAAGTACCCTTGATATGATGTGATGAGTATGGCACTTTGCTGTGGTCTTCCTCCTCAGAATCACATAACCCCAGAAAAATATCAGACAAATCTAATCTAGATTGGATCCCAGAACAGAAAAAGAACATTAAGTGAAAATGAAACAAACCTGAATAAAGTATGAATTTTAGTTAGAAATAATGAATTAATATTGTTTTACTGTTTGTGACTCATGTTGCATTCTAATGTAAGATGCAAATAACAAAGGCAGCTGGATGTGGGATTTATGGGAACTCTGTTCTATGTCTGCAACTTTTCTGTCAGCCTAAAACTAGTCTAAAATATGAAATTTACTATATTATTATTTATGTAATATAAATAATATTATTATTTATTATTATATAATATTATTTATTATTATAATAATATTATTTATGTAATATATACAAAATTATTTATAATTATGTCCATTGCTGCCATAAACAAATTATCACAAAGTTAGGAGCTTAAACAACATAATTTAATATTATCTGGCATGGGGCTCACTGGACTAAAATCAAGATAGCAACAAGATTATGTTCATCTCTGCAGACTTTAGAGTAGAATTTGTTTCCTAGTTTTTCCTAGTTGTTAGCAGAATTCAGTTCCTTTCCACTGTAGGACTGATACTCTTATTTATTTGGTTGGTATCAGCTGAGGGCTATTCCCAGTCTTTGAGGTGCTCCATATTCCTTGTCTCATGGGCCTTCTCTCCTCTTCAAAGCCAGTAATTGTAGGTTGAGTTGCTCAAACTCAAATCTTTCCTTTCTTCTGGCCCATCCCTGACTGTAGCCAGGAAGTGGTCTTTGATTTTAAGTGCTCCTGTGATTGGATTGGGCCTAGTAATCTTGTGTCTCAAGATCTGTTACCTGAACCACATCCGCAAAGTCCTATAACATTGGCAGATTCTGGAGATTAGAAAAGGAACACATTTTGGGGCCAAAATTTTGCCTATCATGTTTATTTTTTAAAATTGACTTATGCTCAGAAGCTACCTCCAAATTAATTAGATCATCATCTCTTGGCGTGAAACCTATAGACCTTGGCAATTTCTAAAAAGTACCCAGAAAATTCCAATATATACATAGATTTTAGAACCTCTGCTCTAGAAGTCAGCAGGAGTGTCATTCTCATGGACACTAGCAATAGAACCTCGTCCCTCCCTTCAACTGTGAAGCTAGTTTGGATAGCATAGTCGCCACATACATACCTGGCATCTTAAGTCATCAATCAACATTTCTGATTACTGAATATGGGGATCTCTTTGATGAAAAGCCAGTGAGAAATTATCTTTACAATTCTTATCTTAAAAATTTTAATCAACTTTGTTTCTAAAAGGATAAATGTAGGCCTTATGTATATTATACTCATAATATAATAGTGTCTTCTAAAAACTTGTATACACTGGAGCTGAAAGCTCCTACAGCCACGTACTCATTAAACCTCAGAAACCTCAGCCATCCTCTGGGGAAAGAACTGGCTCGTTTCTCTTGGTTTCTTGCATATAAACATAACGGAAATTCTGAAATACTGTTCTGGGCTGAATCACTGAGACTCGTGGATATGGCTGTTTTGACAAACGCTTTTACTTTAGTGGTACTCTAGAGATTGAGATTTGAAGCCGTATTTTTTTCTCTCTCTCACAGGATCTCTTACTGGCGAAAGGAGCCATTTTTCTCTGGTATAACTTAGTACTTTCAGACACAAGCCAGATTTAATTAAAGGGTGCAATTAAATGCAGTTGAGTCTTACATCCAAAAACCACTCCCCTTTTATTTGGTTGAGCATAAAGCAAAGAGAATAATAATGTACACTGAATTTTCAGAGTGAGAAGAAAATGAATTAATTTTTCTTTATATCCTGAACTTTCACTGCTCATTTCTTAATCTTCAACTACTTAGATTTTGATCAAAAAAAAAAAAAAAAAAAAAAAAAACTCGTAAATGTATGAATTCTGTCAGTGTGCCAGGCCTCTTTGCCATGAGATTGTTTAAAGAAAAAAATATCTCTTCCAAATAAGAAATACAATAATATGAATGAAAGGTAACTTACCTTTGTTTAGTATCTACTAATGTTAAATGCATATCTTATTCATCATATGCTAAATGCATATCCTATTCATTACTAATGCTAAATACATATCTTATCATCATCTAAATGCCATGTCAAAATAGATAGAAAATATATGACTGCACTCATTATTATCACATCAGTCCATATCATCATCATCTCACTCTTATACTACTGCATAAGGCTCCTAATTTTTTCACTGCTTCCATTCTTGTAGCCCTACAGTAAGTTCTCCACAGAGTAACAAGGGTAATCCTTTTAAAAACTAAAGTTAATTACGTCACTCTCCTACTCAGAATATTCTAATGACTTCCATTACTCTAAGATAAAATCTAAGGTTTTTACCTTGGTGTGATGGGCAAAATACTAAAATAGCTCTCAAGACACCCACCCTGGTGTACCTATCTTTTATAATTCCCTTCCTTTAACAGTGAGTGGGGCCCATGAATGTGATATAATTGGCAGTCACTCCTTTGAGTAGGTTACATTATATTGCAAAGGTGAAGGGATTTTGCAAATATTGTTGAGATCCCAGATCAGTTGATTTTAAGTTTAATGAAAAGGAAATTATCCTGGGATGCTTGACTTAGATGAAATCCACTGGAAGAGAGACTGGAGGCTTCCTGAAAATAGCTTCCTGTGCCTGCCTTAAAGAAACAGGCATTTTGTTAATTAGTTACTGAGTGGGCCACATGGCCAGCGCCTGAGAGCAACATCCAGAAGCTGAGAACTAACAAGAAAATGGGGTATTCGGTCATACGCTTTCAAGAAAACAAATTCTGTCAAGAACCTGAATAAACCTGGAAGTGAATTTTTAATCAGTTGAGCCTCTACATGAGGATGCAGCCTGGCCAACACCTTGAGTGCAGCCTCATGAGATCCTGGGCAGAGGACCCAGTTAAGCTGTGTTTGGATTTATTATCCATGGAAACAGTAAGATAATAAGTGTATGTCATTGTAAGCCGCTAAGTGTGAGATAATTTGTTACGTAATAACAAATGCATTTGGCCTACATTTGCTGCCACAATCCTGTTCACACTATCAATCGCTATCACTCAGTATGTTTCAACTACCCTGACTTTCTTGTCAATGCTTGCACACACCAGTGTGATTCTACCTCAGAGACCTGGCGCTTGTTCTTCCCTCTGCCTCACCTCTTTAGAGAGTTCTTCTTGACCACCTTGTCTAAAACAAGATATCAACCATGATCTATCCTCTTCCTTGACTTTAATTTTCTTGTTAATTCTTATTGCTACTTAATATTATATATTAATTTATCTTTTAAATTTCTATATTCACCCACCAGAATGTAATCTCCATGAGGACAGTGACTTTGTATCCTTACGTCCAAATTTTATTATCTTAGAACAGGCCCTGAACCATGTCTAGAACAGTGGCTGCTACAGAGAAGGCGCTCAAAAATATTTTTCAAATGAATATATTTTATAGGTTAAAGTCAATAAGCAATATATAGTAAGGTTACGATTTGAACAATGACCTTTCCAACCTGAATGAAAGTCTATTCACTTTCAAATACAAAATTCAGGAGCTAAAGAAAAAAAGATAGTGTGGTTTTATGCAAAATGTTTCTTGATGATCTCTGGCACCAAAATGTTTGATCTTTTTGGGTTTATCATTTTGATCTGGCATTTCTCTAAAAATATACTAACTTGGCTGAAAGTGTCCTTAAATATCCTCTTACTCTAAATTTTTAATTTTACTGGTGAAGACATGAAAATCTAGGGATATTTAGTTACTTGTCCAATGTCATATTTTTAGATAGAGAAATCATGGAAATCAGAGAAATGTTCTATCTTAAAACAATTTTTGTTTTAAAACAAAGTAATCACAAACATTTAATATTTTGTTAAATGGTACAATAATGCAAGAATCATGTAAATTGGTGCCAGAAATGAGGAGTTGGGGAATGAGAGGAAGGGGTCTCCAACATAATTGAATCATGTTCATCGATTATGTGGCTTTACTTTGCCTTTTTGGAATAGCTTAAAAGCAAAATAATATTCCATCTCCTTTTTCACAAAGAGAAGAGTTTTGTAATATCAAATGAAATAATACAACTCCAAATCAAAGTAATATTTATTTTCAACACTGATTAAAATAAGAGGTTTCCTCCAGTTGAGAAAATAAACCGCATTACAGGCAAATTTTGTTCCAAAATTCATTTGCTATGAAAAAGATGAAGACTCCATCCCCATGCAGCTACCTGGAACCAGAGAACACTCAATAGAAATTCTGATATTAGTCAAACAAATCATGGCACTTTTGGCTTTAAAACTAGAGTAGCTACTAAAGATATTTGTTTAGGTCCCAAGCTGTAGTTTAGAACCAACAAACGCAATCTCTGTCCCTGCATAGTTGCTTATATGTGAGAAGAACAGCTGAAGATTTGTCCCACCATGGATAGCACCATGGCAGATGAAGGTTTTGCTGCTAATTGCCCTGATCTTGATAAGAGCAGCCAAAGTAGAAAAATAATAACTACAGCATGAAAAAAGTATGTAGGTCTACAGAACAGATGCATCTTTCTCTTTTTGGCCAGGGGATATCATAAAGTAGATGCTAGGAACTTGAGGAGTGCTGTGGTTCGAATGTGTTCCTCAAAATTCGTGTGTTGGAACCAATCCCTAATGAAACAGTGTTGGGAGGTGGGGTCTAATGAGACGTGTTTAGGTCATGAGGGCTTCACCCTCATGAATGGATTAATGCTGATTAAAAAAGGGCTCGGGGTCGTGAGTTCAACCTCTTCCTCTCTCACTTTCTCTTGTCTGGCGTGCCCTTCCGCCTTCTGCCATGGGATGACACAGCAAGAAGGCCCTCAGCAGATGCCTTTTGATCTCGGACTTCACAGTCTCTGGAGCCATAAGCCAAATAAGTATATGTAGATTATAAATTCCTCATCCTCAGGAATTCTGCTACAGCAGCATAAAACAGATTAAAAGAGTGTTTCAGAATCTGCCTGTTATGGCGACCTCTTTGATGAGACAATGTTTACTTGTAAGCTTTCAAGAAAGTAGGACTACTACTAATACTTATTTATTTATAATACAAACACTTAACTTATTTCAATTTATTCTTTTAATAAATTTCTACCTGCAAAATACAGTATTGCTAATTGTACATGAAATATTGTACAACAGATTTTTGAAACTTACTCATCTTGTGTGACTGAATTTGCTACCCATTTAACAGCAACTCCCCATCTCCCCCTCACCCCCAGCCTCCGGCAACCACCATTTTACCCTGTTCCTTTGAGTTTGACTATTTTAGTTACTTCATATGAATGGAGTCATGTACTATTTGTCTTTTGTGGCTGGCTTATTTTACTTAGGATGTGCAAATCAAAACTGTAATGAGATAGTACTTCATACCTGTTAGGACAGCTATTATCCAAAAAGCAAGACATAACAATGTTAGTGAGGATGTGGAGAAATTGGGACCCTTGCACACTCTTGGAGGGAATGTAAAATGGTGTGGCCACTATGAAAAACAGCATAGCAGATCCTCAAAAACTAAAAATAGAGCTACTATATGATCCAGCAACCCTACTCCTGGTATATACCCAAAGGAAAGGAAATCAGTATATCAAAGAGATATCTGCACTCTCGTGTTTGTCGCAGCTGTGTTTATAATAGCCAAAATATGGAATCAACCTGTGTTCACTGACAGAAGAAAACATAAACAAAATGAGGCATAATATATATATATATGTGTATATTACAGTCTGTTCCTTTGACGTCGACTATTTTAGATACTTTACATGAGTGATACTTCATACATATGTGTATATATGTGTGTATATATATGATGAAATATTACTAAGCCTTAAAAAGGATAAAATCCTGCCACGTATGAGAACATGGATAAACTTGGAAGGCATAATTTCTTTTTGTTGAATGTGAAGGCACTGTTAAAAGCAGTGGTGTACTAGAGCGGGCTCATACCATCTCCAAAGAGCCAATGAGCATGTCTCTCTACCTCTGAATTCAGTGATGTCACGTTGGCAGCTTGAAACTGAGTCGGGAGCAGGGGAGGGGGAAGATTTGCACTATAGAAATTGGCAAACGCTATAATTTTGAGATTTTTTTTTTTTCTGGTTATCATTTTACAAGGATTCCTCTGGTTCTAAGCATTCTTTGTATATTATTTTATATAGTTCGAATTGAAAACATATTGCCATTTGTCATATTTTGAAAAGAAAGTGAGGCAGATGAGGCAGAGAACCTGAGAAAGGCAGACAGGGTCACATAGTTGTTACCCAGTAGAGCCAGGGTTCCAGTTCAGGCACTCCGAATCCAGACCTTTCACTACATTCCACTGCCTCCACAGATGACAGTAAAAGATCAGAAATTAGAGAGATTTCACTTCCTCTTTGATCTCAGTATATGGCCTAATGTTAGTTATGCTGAATAAGGGGGTAGTCTCTAGCCTTCCAGACTGCCTTAGGTGCTTGAATGTGAAAGAATTGCCCTCACTCTTAAATTGAAAGCATTAACAAAACAGAGTAGCCCTCTATTTACAGCCAGCCCTTAGTAATACCAATTTATAACTGTCTCAGTGTGGGAATTCTTTCAACATTTGTCCTAATTAAGTCAGAATCCAGGGCCCACAAAAACATTCCAACACAACCTCCATTACACATGTCTGGAACATTTGTAGACAAATTTCATTGTGGACAAAATCTACGTATGGAAATACAAATGTCAATAACCAAGCAAGCATAAGAATCGAAAATGATAATTTTTGACAGGGGATGATTAGTCATTTGGTTCTCCTCATTAACAATTACAAGCTTAAATCTGAGCAGGTATATTAGGGTCCTAAAGTCCTTTATTCAGGAGTTAGAAAGTCATGGCTTATACTTCATCTGCTTCCCGCAAGACAATAAAGTTATCACAAAGGGAGATAAAAGGGATCCGAGATCCCACTTGATAATTTTCTTCAGAACCAGCACTCAACAAGTGTTTGTTAGATGACTGAATTAATTATAAATCTGTAAGAATTCAAAATGTACTTTTTCCTCAAAGATGGCATGTTTTAATTTTTTGCTATAATTCTGCAATCATATTATAGGCAGCTCCCATAGATTTTTAAATTAAATGCAATTAATCAACTCTAATGCTTCTGCTTGTATGGTTGTTCACTCATTTAATATTATTAGTAAAATGGGTATATGGTGAAGGGAATTTCAGATAAATTGTTTCAGCATGATTATAATATTTCTTCATCCAGTTTTAAAATTCAATGAAGTAATCTATTTTTTTCTATCAGTATAAATAGTCCAAAGCTCATGGATATCTACTATGTTTCCATAATTTTCAATGTAATACTTTGGTTGTATTGTGGAGAGATAAGATCTCCAATTTTCAGAATCTTTTTGTTGGTTTTCTGGTTCACAGTAAAGGGCTATAATACAGAAAAGCCCACATAGAGGCACCAGAAGCCTTAGCCAATTTTTGTACCCTCCTTGATGGTTAATTTTATGTGTCGAATTGGCTAGCCTATGATTCCCAGTTGCTTGGTCAAACATCAGTTTAGATATTGCTATGAAGGTATTTTTTAGATGTGATTAACAATTAAATTAGTAACCTCCAACTGAAGCAGATTCCTCTCCATCATGTGGATGAGTCTCATCCAGTCAGTTGGAGGCCTTAAGAAAAAAGACTGAGGCCCCCAAGAGTAAGGAATTCTACCTTCTAGACTATGTATGAATTCAAGACTGCAACGTCACCCCTTGCTGGAACTTTCTGCCAGCCCGCCCTGTGAATTTTTGACTTGCCAGTCTCCACCATTGCATGAGCCAATTCTTGTTTCTTTTTTTTCTTTTTTCTTTTTTCGAGGCAGAGTCTCGCTCTATCACCAGGCTGGAGTGCAGTGGAATGATCTCAGTTCACAGCAACCTCCACTTCCTGGGTTCAAGCAATCCTCCTGCCTCAGCCTCCAGAGTAGCTGGGGCTACAGGTGCGCACCAACACACCTAACTGATTTTTTGTATTTTTAGTTGAGATGGGGTTTCACCATGTTGGCCAAGATGGTCTCGAACTCCTGACCTTGTGATCTGCCTGCCTCAGCCTCCCAAAGTGCTGGGATTATAAGCATGAGCCACTGCGCCCAGCTAAGCTAATTCTTAAAAACAACTATCTAATCTAACTGTACACATTTCATTGGCTATTTCTCTGGAGAATGCTAATGCAACCTCCATTTCTTACAATGTAAAAACAAAAAGCAATTCTGCATTATTTCTTTTTCTCTCCACTTCTTATGATTCTGAAAGTTTAATGAATCACATGTCTAGCCTCTATGACCACAGGTGTGGGCCTGTGACAGGCGGGACAACCAGGAGTCTGGAGTTTCAAGACTCAAGCAGTGAGAAGAGCCATTTTCCAATAGCAGCTGCCTACAAAGACTGTTGTTCTTTCAGCTGGGATTCTGGAAACTGTTCCCTGTCTTGTCCCTCCTAAGGCTAGCTGTCTAGCTTTTCTTTTATCATTCTGTGAGATATTCAGGATTTCAGAAGAAATGGAATCTTTTTACTTTTACTTTTATTTCAGTTTGCCAGAAGTCAGCTTCTATAGATAGCAAACAAACAAAAAAACCCTCTAATTTATATGGAAATGGATATGAGGATGTTTGAAAGCAAGACCATCATAATCAGACTGTCCTGGATTTTCATCACACTTACTGCCAGTAGGACTCGAAGCACCATATTATTCCTCTATTGCTGCATAACAAATGATCACAAATTTAGTGGCTTAAAACAACATCCATTTATTATCTCAGAGTTTCTGAATGTCATTTATCTAGATGCCAGTTAGCTGAGTCCTCTTTGTAGGGTCTGACCAGGGGGATATCAAGATGTTTCCTGATTTTGGTGGTTCCTTAGAAGAGGATCCTGAGTTTCAGTTGGGAAGCTCAAGGCAGAATTCATTCTTTTGCAGTTGTATGACAGAGGTCTCTGCCGTTTTGCAGGCTGCCATTCAGAGACTGACTGCTCTCGTTTCCTAGAGGAGGCTCCCAGGTGCTGGGTGTGTGACCCCCATCCACAGGTCCTCTCACACCACCAATCTCTCTGACAAGATATGCACATTTTTTTTTTTTCATATAAATACCCAAAGAAATTTTGTCTAAGACTAGAGTATGCCTTTTTATTGTTGTTGTTAACTGAATTAGGATGAAATTATTGCATATTCTTTTTGGTCAAGATCTCCAGATCTATTTATCAAAGTAAAAAGGCTGGTTGTGTGAGAGGACCTGTGCATAGGGGCCACACACCCAGGATCCAAAGGCTTACTGAGTAGATCAAGCTCACCCGATCTTCCTTTTGATTAATTCAAAATCAACCAACAACAATGGGAGGGGTTTACCATCCGCATTTACAGATTCTGGCCATGCTAAAGGAGAGGGGAATTACCTACAACACAGGGGGTGAAAAGTGTGTACATAAAAGGGTAGGATGCTCGGAGGCTCCGTTAGGATTCTGCCTACTACAAGCAAATTTCTCTAGGCATTTACTTTCTTTCATGAAAAGAGGAAAACAATTTCTACTTTTACTACTGTTGTAAAGATGAAGTAAAATAATGTATGTAAATGGATTAGTAAGAGCTCAGTTCATAGTAAGCATTCAGTAAATAGAAACTGTTATTAATGATGAGTCTCGGTGCAGTGGCTCAAGCTTGTAATCTCAGTGCTTTGGGAGGCTGAGGCAGAAGGATCGCTTGAGCCTAAGAGTTTGAGGCTACAGTGAGCCAAGACTGAGCCACTACACTCCAGCCTGGGTGAGGAGGTGGGACCATGTCTCTAATAAATTTAATTAATTAATTAATTACATATCAATAATGTTCACTGAATTGAATAATATGTCTATATTGCATATTTAAAAGTCTGATCCCATTGAAAGTTTAAATGAGTTTTAGGAAAATAAATTTAAAATATTTTATATATTATAACTTTTTGTGAAAATTCTCTCTTAATACATTAAAATCCAGATAATCTGTAAATGTGTTTTCTTCTATGATTTGATCCCCAGTATAACATTATCAGAGCACACAAGTATGATTTATTCCTTTACTCTCATTTCTTAACACATTTGTTGATAGATTGTAATAGATCGCAATATAATAAAAAATGTAGTGAATCATTTTCTTATACAAAACAAATTTTTTTCCTTAAGATTTTTGTTTGGCTACAAACATCATTCTCCTCTATATGCAGGGTTTCTGCTCAAAATCTCTTTAAAAGTAAAAGTATTCTGCTACTTTACTCAGTACCTGTTAACTTCTCTCCTGATTTTTTCAAGTTACACTGATTTCCCCCATTTATTGTTCTTGTCAAGACCGTCATATTTCAATTTGTTTTCTGCTTCTGTTGCTAAGAAACAAAGTTGCCTCTTTATGTAGGGTCCCCATGTGCCAGCTTTGCTAATCAGTTAGAAATACATTTTCTTTGGGAATTATTTCCTGGATAATAACGTTTACTCTTGATGCTGGCTGACCATTGATGTGATGACGGTATTGTTATTGTCACCCGGCTACAGTACAAGAAGCTCTACATTTACCAGATGTTAGCTTCAGCAAAAAAAAAACCAATGACTTTACTGTTCCACTAAGATCCAACCATTTGCACAGGATTTAGGCTTTTAAAATTTTCTACAGGGCGGGCGTCTGTAGTCCCAGCTACTCGGGAGGCTGAGGCAGGAGAATGGCGTGAACCCGGGAGGCGGAGCTTGAAGCGAGCCGAGATGGCGCCACTGCACTTCAGCCTGGACGACAGAGATTCTGTCTCAAAAAAAAAAAAAAAAAAAAAAAAAAAAAAAAATTCTACATAATGACTATTTTGTAAATTCTTTCATCCAAGAATTTGATTTGATTCAACACAAAAAAATGAAATAAGCATTGCCTTTTCATTGAAGATATAAATGTGTTTCTATGGATGTTCTTTTTCCTCTGAAACTATTTATTCTTTCAGGCAGTGCAAGAATTCTCTGATAATACAGAATTCACAATGGATGAGCATTTCCCCCACCTCCCGGTCAGAGGTGTTATCCATTCCACCCATGTTAGCATGGTCAAGTGGAACTACCCTGAAATGTGGTTAAGGACACCTTGGACTATTCCCGATTGCATGTCCTATCTGTCCGGTTGCTCAGCCTCTAGAAGTACTGGTTTCCCCCAAATGAAGATAACAACAGGTTTCTACAAAATAGTGTACTTGAAATCTCTTTGAAAATAGATGCCCCATATAAACAATATAGGCACAATTGTGATAGTATTATACTGGGCTAGAGAAGGAAATAATTCTAAGATTCTTCTGTGTTTCCTTTCCTAAGGAAAATAACAAAATATATGTCTTGAAGTAAGCACTTAGTGATTTAAATGTTGAAATAAATACCTCTGTCATTCTATTTGGTGCTAGAGGGTGTGAAATAATTAGAAGTGCATCTACTTAGAGTTATCCTGTGAGGGTTTTGCATGTGAAACAAGTTGTATGGTGGCCTCCAGAGTTTCTGTAAAGTTCACTCATAGGGCTTTAATTCTGTTACTGGGATTTAAAATTCTCTCTTGACTAAAAGACCAAAAATCTTCCAGTATTTCTTGTTTTCCTAAGATAGAGCTGAGAACATGTGGCTTATCAATCCTAGGTATTATGAATAATGTAGGTATTAGGTAACAATAAGCTTATGTTTGCAAAGTACTGGAGATTTGGAGATAAAGGCCATTTTGAGCTCAATGCTTCACTGCCCTTCTGGCCTAAAAACAAACAGGCTTAATTAATCAATTGAAATTTGCTTGAAACAGTTATTGCCTAAATTCTTATGAAAGCTAGAAATTCTGTTTGGAAATGGCCTACGTAAAAGAACATTTTAGTGTTAACAAGAATTCACTGTACATGATGGGTGACAATAGATGCATGTTGAATGAAAGAACAATTAAATATAAATAAATATTTTAGATTTTTACTGAGAGAAAAAATAGTTTTATATGATAAAACAGGTCAGACCGAGAAAAAGATATATATGCAGTTAGCTCATTTGAGCTGTGTTCTCCGCTGGGAGCAGTAGGGGAGCAGAAATGTGAGAAAAGAAGAGAAGCCAGCCAATGGCAGAGTAAGCACCTGGGGCTCAATTCTGGGAGACTATGTTTATACATGAGGATGAAGATGCTGGGTATGTATCTACCAACTATATATCATATTAGCTGCTCCCAAGGACATGAATTCCTGGCACGTCTAGGCAGCCCTTTACATGGGTTACATGGTGGGACAGGCTCTTGTGACCACAGTAAGTCCTCAAGCACAAACTTGCAGGTGCTTGCAATAGGAAGCCCTAGATGGTAGGGAAATGGTGTATGCTGAGGGCTCTGGGCAGAGCACACTGTTGATACCTGCACATTTGTTCATATTATCAACTAATGAAATTTGTCTAATACTAGAGTGTCTCTTTTTATTGTTGTTATTTAAATATAAATGAAACTCTTGAATATTCTTTTTGGTGAAGATCTCCAGGTCTATTTAAGAAAACTTGTTGCTATGATTTGCCAACATTATGTGTTAAATAAACATTTATTGAACACCTTCTATTTGGAAATAATTCTGCTATTACTTGGGAAATAAAAATAAATAAGATAGTGCTTCAGCTCTGAAGCAGGGAATCATACTTGTAAACACATAGTTTCTAATAAAATGGTGAAGGTCCACATGATAATTTGTGTCAACTACTGTTGGAGATGATATCCTTTATTTCCTTTATCCTTCTGAATAAAGGTGTTCTTCCCAAATGTATTGCTATTCAAATGCCATTTTATAGGGAACTGAAATCATTGTCATCACTGGATTCATCTCTCATAAGGGATAAAGCTTTAAAATTAGCATGAAGGTGGCCAGGCGCGGCGGCTCACGCCTGTAATCCCAGCACTTTGTGAGGCCGAGCCAGACGGATCACCTGAGGTCGGGAGTTCGAGACCAGCCTGACCAACATGGAGAAACCCCGTCTCTACTAAAAATACAAAATTAGCCCAGTGTGGTGGCACATGCCTGTAATCCCAGCTACTTGGGAGGCTGAGGTAGGAGAATGGCTTGACTCCGGGAAGCCAAGGTTGTTGTGAGCCGAGATCACACCATGGCACTCCAGCCTGGGCAACAAGAGTGAAACTCCGTCTCAACAACAACAACAAAAGCATAAATGTATCTCTATAAAGACATGATTTTCTGTCTCTGTGAAGGATTAAATAAAAAGATGTGATTTTTCATCAGGTGCAGTTGCTCACACCTGTAATCCCAGCACTTTGGGAGGTTGAGGTGGGTGGATCAACTGAAGTCAGGAGTTTGAGACCAGCCTGGCCAACGTGGAGAACCATCTCTACTAAAAATACAAAAATTAGCAGGGCATGGTGACAGGTGACTATAATCCCAACTACTCAGGAGGCTGAGGCAGGAGAACTGCTTGAACCCGGGGGCAGAGTTTGCAGTGAGCCAAGATTGAGCCATTGCACTCCAGCCTGGTCAACAGAGCGAAACTTTGGCTCAAAAAAAAAAAAAGATGTGATTTTCAATAACTTTTAGGAGAAATTAACTTCAGAATGAAAAAATAAATAACTCAATTATTTCTTTATATTATTAAAACTTTCTATTCCTCTAGATTTACTGCATATTTTGCATGATTATATACAATAATTGTAACTTAGTGGAGGAAAGTAAGACATATGTAAAGAGGTTGAGGAACTATATTATTATTATTATTATTATTATTATTATTATTATTATTATTATTTTTCAGAGGGGGTCTTGCTCTGTCACCCAGGCTGGAGTGCAGTGGCACAGTCTCAACTCACTGCAACCTCCACCTCCTGGGTTGAAGCAATTCTGTCTCAGCCGCCCAAGCAGCTGAGATTACAGGCCTGCATTACCACCCCTGGTTAAATTTTTATATTTTTAGTGGGGATGGGTTTTCACCATGTTGGCCAGGCTGTCCTTGAACTCCTGACCTCAAGTGATCCACCTGCCTCAGCCTTCCAAAGAGCTGGGATTACAGGCATGAGCCACCATGCCTGTCTGAGGGACTATATTCTTTAGCAAATTCTTTTTGGAAAGATTCAATCCTAAGAGAAACAGTTCATATCTAGGCCCAGGTTACTTTTGATTTTTTTTTTCGAAATGAGAAGTCTGTGTGTATTTGCTGTTGGACCCTGGGGGATAGATAATCAAGGCCTTGTTATTGCCTAGGTCATCATTTTGCACCATAAGAGACAAAGACAATCAAAGTGACCTGAGGAGTTTTGTTCTCCATCTACATGCTACCTTTTGGTAAGATCTAAAGGTTAACAGCTTTGTCCACAAGTATGCCTTCTCCTTGTAATTGGGCAGTGGAGAGCCAGCATCACCAAATGCAAGACAGCCCATCTGAACCTGTTAGAGCTGGTCTGATACATGACGGATGGCGACTATAAAGACTGACATAGAAGAACCAAATGGGACCTCCAAGACGAAGTGGGGAGCAAAGTCCATTTCGTTATAGACTGGGTTCCATCAACTGAGAAGCCAAAGGAAAGAACACATTTTTTGCTTTTAGATGTGTTGATTTTTCTCTCCTCTTTCTCTGCTTAAGTAACTGCTATGTTCAGAAATGTTAGCAACAATCAAATTCCAGTTATGACAGGTAACAAATGCCATTTCCTTCTTTCTTAGTTGCCCGCTGAATTGTTACTTTTCATTCCATCAATTAACGGCTTAAAAAGGTAAGTTAGGCCGGAGGCGGTGGCTCACACCTATAATCCCAGCACTTCGGGAGGCTGAGGCAGATGGATCATTTGAGGTTGGGAGTTTGAGACCAGCCTGGCCAACATGGTGAAACCCATCCCTAATAACAATACAAAAAATTAGCCGGGTGTAGGTTGTGGGCACCTGTAATCCCAGCAACTCGGGCGGCTGAGGCAGGAGAATCAGATACGGAGATTGCAGTGAGCTGAGATGGCACCATTGCACTCCAACCTGGGCAACAAAAGCAAAACTCTGTCTCAAAAAAACAAACAAAAAAACCCGGTAAGTTAGTCAACTAACTAATGCTAATTTTAGATAAAGCAAATACTAACTGAAAAGAAATCAATCAATGTCTGATGGAATCAATTTTATAGTACATTTATGCATTCTCCATTATTTCTCCACAAGCCATTACAAGGTGATCCCTTCACACTTCACACATAAGATATTTTCCAGTGTTAACCAATGGAATAAAAGGAAATGAAGAGACTAACTTGAGATCCAATTAGATTTCTTTTTATGATGCATTTGAAATGTAATTAAATCAAACTTATTTTATTTATTAAATTTTTCCTTATAAAGACTTTTCAAAAATAAAAATTCCATGTGTTTTAAAAATCAGACCTGTTTTCTAAAACAGAATAGGTTATATGTCATATTACATTTTATTTATGATTTTTCTGGCATATTGTCATGGCAACGTTGTGTTTTCTCATATGGAAATGCTAACTTTGAGCAAATAAATTATACCAAAAGCTTTCTTCCTAAGCAATAGAAAATCCTCTTTACCGCCTTGGGAAATTCTGAGAGAATTTAGAAACAAATGTTATTCATCCGTTTATCATATTTTAGGAGACAGAAGATTTATAAGAGTATGAAATAAAATAAATGTTACTTTTAGAAAATTTGCAGTAGTTGGATAAGCAAGTTTCTTTATATGACATATTTTACATACATTTTAATTATATATCACCTATAATTTTGTAACTTTTTAAACAGCAAGTCAAAGTTGAAAATTATACAATTTTTAAAGTTTTAATTACAGAGGTATAGTAAATTAGTTGCTTACACTTTTGATTGCAATATTTTAATTTATTACAGACATTTTATTTAATAATGTATTATGTAAAATAACCTGCATATTTACACAAAAACTATTTTCCTATTTCCTATATTCAATTATTTTTAATGTGAAGTTAATGGTAAGAAAGGGGAGGGGAATATGTATCTTTAAATGCTTTAAGCTTAGGATAGAAAAACAAAATAATCTCACAGATAATAGGTTTCAACAGGCAGCTCTTTATAAAACGTTTACGATTCCTAGAAAATACTTAAGATTGTGCCTTTATTTTTCCAAATACACACTATCTTCCCTTTGCCAGCATTTGTACAAAATATACGTTCATTCATTCAACAAATCTTTCTTGATCATTTACTTTATATCAGACATAATGCTATAAAAAAGCACAAAGGGTAAAAGAGAAGACTAAATATTCCACCTTAATCGATCTTTGATTCATATGACACACACAAAATTTTAGTGATACAATAAACAAAAAAGAGATAAATGGCAAACTCGTTGATACTCTAAAATTCTAATTTTTAGTCTAAAATAAGATTTCCAAACAGTATTCTCTGTATTTCTCTGTTTCTCTCTTTATCCTCTTTCTCTCTCTGAGCCATTATAAAATTCTTATGAAAAGGCTTTTTTAGTGTCAGACTTTGTCTGGGTTAACATTCTAAATCTACTACTTACTAGTCAAGGGACTCTGGGCAATAAGTGAATTTCCAAATTGTATTTTTCAGGTTGTATGTTTCAAAGTTGACCACAACATTGTCGCCCATTCTATAAATTATTTCACAATTTGACCTTGCTACTCCCTGTCAAGATGTGGAGATTAATTCTTCTCCACTTGAAAACTGGGCTGCATTATGCATAAGGCATAAGCCTTATGACTTACTTACATCCAAGAGAATGTGGTGGAAGTGATGGTGCATGGATTCGGAGGCAAGGTGAGAAATGCTCACGCAGCTCTGCCTGGTTGTCTTGGGACAGTCACTCTGGGGAAACCTAGCTGCTATGAAAGCAGTGTGAGTACCCTGAGACTGCCAGGATTCAGAGACTAAGTTTGGTCACTCTGGTTGACAGTTACAACTGAGGCCAGTCTTCCATCCATCCCAGAAATGGCAGTGGAGTTGTCTTGAGCTTTCTAAATCCGTGAACCATAGGAGCAACAATAAATGAACCAGTCAACAGTGCAAGGAGTAGAAAAATCACCCAGCCCAGTCCTGTCCAAATTCTTGTTCCACAGAACCTATGAGATATAATAACATAGTTTTCATTTTGTGGCAAGTTTTTTTGGGTAATTTGTTATATAGCAATCGTAACTGCAACAATGCTAATACTGGTGTATGTTACTTGTTGCAATATACGTAGGGACTAAATTATTTAGGATGGAAAATTTTAAAGTAGAAAGCATTTCAATTAGTCCTTTGAGGGATATGACTCATTCAATGGAAGAGTAACAGACTAACTCTAAGACTAAGACAACAATACTTCACATCTTTTATCACTTAGACATTCCTGGGGAAGAAGATAAATATATGTATTGTATCTTATCTGGAGAATAAGTTTCATATTTTCATTGTCCTAATAAAATATTTCAAAATATTTTTCTAGTTTTTAATATAGACATTTTCAGGTGAGAGTTTACTATGTATAGAAAAGTTTGTGATGCTTATATATTTTTCTTCTTGTCAAGATGTGGAGATTAATGTGAGGATAAGAGACTAAAAAGGAAAGCATACCAAATATTGGTTGAAATTGAAAGTAGCTGTAGGACAATTTCCCCAGATTTCAGGAATAATGCATACTTTCCTTGTTTTTGTTTTTCTTTAAGAATTTGGGTCTATTTCTACTACGAATTAGATGTAACGCAGAAGTATTTACAGATTCTTCATAAAGGACTTTAAAATAAAGGAGATCTTTGCATTTCAATGATCACTTGCCATGAAATTAATCCATTTTTTGTGTGATTCTTCCTTCATTAATAGTATTAAAAGTTGTTACGTGTCATAGAAATCGTAAGAAAGCATACATAAAGCACACATAAACAATGATAAGAATGACTGTGATTAGGAACAATTCCCTCATTGTGACTATATAGCTATCACAATTCTCTAAATTAACCAGGTAAAATGCTATGATCTGATGTTTCTTTGAAAGGATTCATAGGCAAAATCTTTAAATTTTTAAAACTTCAAAGTAAATAAGACAAAGAATGGCTACTGAGTAACTAAAAAGGAAAGCATTTGCTGATGCAAACAGCATGAAGGCGGAGCCTGAACACCTAGCGAGCAGCACTGTGTTAGGAGCTGAAGAAAGTGTTCAGTGTTCACTGTGTTAGGAGCTGAAGAAAGTGTTCGCTTATTTGTACATGTTGAAGTCCATTAACATTCTATGAAAAGTACAGATGTAGAAATAAAGAAATCCTAAGGTGCCTTTAGGAACCATGCACAAGAAAATTATAAGCTTGTGATTCATCCATGTGAAATGTAATTGATGATGGAAAAGATAAGCTAGATGAGAAAATAAACAGAAGCTTCAAGGTAGTGTTGAGAAATGATTCCGTAGACCCCATGTGACAGGCTGAGGAGGTGTAAGTGGTGGCAGAGCTTCAGCTCTTACAAAATCCACACAGACAGCCTCATCCAAAGTGAGGGTACCATCAGCCCAGTCACAGATTCCTTGACTGTGGTTCTAGTGTCACGAGTTTTGTTTTTATAAACAAAGAATCCCACTTTAGAAAATTTTCTCCTGTTTACTTATTTATTTCTGACTTGGGGATAGGAGACTAAAGAAGAGCAGAGTTCAGGCATTCCACACTTGCTGCAAGCCATAGTACCGCGTTTGGAGCAAAGTACTGCTAGTATTTGTTGACTTTAGAGTCAACATTCACTAAAACATTAAAGACTGAAGGGGAAAAAGTAAATCTAATTGGATAAAGTGCAAATAAACTGGCATCTTAAGGAATTATATAAACGATCCAAATTAGATTAGAAATATATAAACTCTCTGAGAAACAAGCAATGCTAGAGAGATTGCTTTTCTTGCATGCTTGTGTTGGCTATAGCAACCAAACTTTGGGCTACAAAATTAGAAATATATCTCTTTCCTGGTTCTTTAATTAACTAAAGTGAAAGACTCCTCAAAAAATCCAAAGATATTGTCTAACTTGCTGACTTCTTTCTTGACAGATTTTCATGTAAACTCAAGCTGGAAAGATGATTTTTCCCTCTTTGTAGATATAATAATAGATTTTATAATATTGCCTTCTGGTATTTCATAAGAATCAACGACTGACTATCTTTTTCAACACTTTAATGACACAGTTATGATTTAAAATCTTTTTAACAGAAAAATTTCAATCTGATTAAATTCCGTAACATTTTGTAACTGTGTCTCATAACTGATATATGTTTAACTAATGGAACACAATTACTGTTAATATGACCTGCTGGTTACTGAGATGAGGGGAAAAATGTATTTAGAAATACTTTTCACCCCACCAATAACTGTAAGAACTATGAAACCAACTTTAATTGGCTACTGTAATAAAACTATTTGATCTACTATGATAAAATTAGTTTAGAAACCAAACCAGGAGATGCAGAAAATTGAATATGGTGAAAACGGTTTGAGGAGACACCTTCTCAAAATACTGTCTACTGAAAAGCAAATGAACAATTACCCCATTTTTCAAGAAGCAGAAATCAGGAAAGAGAAAAGATCATGTCATTACATGGTAACTATTTTACTTCTTTGCTTGTAATATTCCTTAGAAGATGGTCTAAAATTGAAGTAGAGCAGATAGAATTAAAATGTGTAGTTCTTCTCCTATCATATTTTGGAGATACGTTTAGTTTAAAATAGAATATAAACTTGAAACAAGAGAATCATTCAATTTTCCAAATCAATAAAGACTGAAACTCTAGGTAAAAAATTAATGGTGGGTATATGTTATTAGTCTATTAAAATAAAATATCTCTGTACCAATTCTTTCGAAGGGTTTATGATCTTGACTTTGCCTTTGATATAGTTAACTTTAAAGTTATCATTTTACTACTTTTGTCCATTTCTATAACTGAAGAAAGTCAATGACAAGGGCAATCATATTTGTTGCTAGTGTTTCTTTTGGAGATTGCTAATAATCAGTTAGTCCAAAGGTAGATCACTTTGTCAGAGCCACAAAGCAAGTATGTAACCTGGGTAATAAATAAATAACCCGCTTATTTATTGTAGGAGATTGAAAAATTTGGGTAAATCTAGGAATAACATGATTTATACTCTCAGACTTGGCCAAATTTTCTGGTCACTCTGATTAAATTTTTAAACAGTGAATTACATTAGCAAGATTATTGGCATGACTCCTTTAAGAATACATGAGACTGGCACTAGTTTTTAAATATTTCATCAAAAAAACTATGTAAAATACATGTTGATTTACTGTATTTTGTGATTTATTTGTAGAAATGTGACAATGTTGGGTTGTCACATGTCCAAAAGAATAGATACGATGATCAATTATTTTCATTTTACAAATAACATGGTACGTTCCAGGAAAAAGGGATAGACATATATTTTCCTTTTTCTTCCACGAAGTCCACATTAAAACTTTATAGATTACACATTTTTAAAAAGCATAAGAAAACTCTGAAAAGTAGAGAGAAGGTGGTGAACCAACCAATTATCTTGCAATATGAGGAGACACAATGGTGAGTTCTCTGGGTTTTCTTTTAACCTCAGGTACCCCAGATTTGGAGCTGAATAAACTGGCAACCTGGAAATGCCAAAGGATGCAGACAAAACAACAACAGCATGGCTTGACCTCTGGAAATCATGGGTCAGAAAAGGGACAAACAAGCAGGACAGAAAACTTTTAGACAGTAACTTCTCTACTCCAGGCAGGGAATGCACAAAACTGTGGCCCAACCCAATCCATAAAAGCAAAGGCTGTGGGAGACCTAAGTTTACTTCCTTACCAGGCTGCAAAGAAGGGCGCCATCTGTTAGGTGGTGTCAGGGAAAGCCAAGTAGAAAGGCAGAACTTTGCCATCCCCATCAAGCTACCAATGAGTTTCTTCACAGAATTGGAAAAAACTGCTTTAAAGTTCATATGGAACCAAAAAAGAGCCCGCATTGCCAAGACAATCCTAAGTCAAAAGGACAAAGCTGGAGGCGTCACGCTACCTGACTTCAAACTATACTACAAGGCTACAGTAACCAAAACAGCATGGTACTGGTACCAAAACAGAGATATAGACCAAGGGAACAGAACAGAGTCCTCAGAAATAATACCACACATCTACAGTCATCTGATCTTTGACAAACCTGAGAGAAACAAGAAATGGGGAAAGGATTCCCTATTTAATAAATGGTGCTGGGAAAATTGGCTAGCCATAAGTAGAAAGCTGAAACTGGATCCTTTCCTTACTCCTTATACGAAGATTAATTCAAGATGGATTAGAGACTTAAATGTTAGACCTATTACCATAAAAACCCTAGAAGAAAATCTAGGTAGTGCCATTCAGGACATAGGCATGGGCAAGGACTTCATGTCTAAAACACCAAAAGCAACGGCAGCAAAAGCCAAAATTGACAAATGGGATCTCATTAAACTAAAGAGCTTCTGCACAGCAAAAGAAACTACCATCAGAGTGAACAGGCCACCTACAGAATGGGAAAAAATTTTTGCAATCTACTCATCTGACAAAGGGCTAATTTCCAGAATCTACAAAGAACTCAAACAAATATACAAGAAAAAAACAAACAACCCCATCAAAAAGTGGGGAAAGGATATGAACAGACATTTCTCAAAAGACATTCATACAGCCAACAGACACATGAAAAAATGCTCATCATCACTGGCCATCAGAGAAATGCAAATCAAAACCACAATGAGATACCATCTCACACCAGTTAGAATGGCAATCATTAAAAAATCAGGAAACAACAGGTGTTGGAGAGGATGTGGAGAAATAGGAACACTTTTACACTGTTGGTGGGATTGTAAACTAGTTCAACCATTATGGAAAACAGTATGGCAATTCCTCAAGGATCTAGAACTAGATGTACCATATGACCCAGCCATCCCACTATTGGGTATATACCCAAAGGATTATAAATTATTCTACTACAAAGACACATGCACACGTATGTTTATTGCGGCACTATTCACAATAGCAAAGACTTGGAATCAGCCCAAATGTCCATCAGTGACAGACTGGATTAAGAAAATGTGGCACATATACACCATGGAATACTATGCAGCCATAAAAAGGGATGAGTTTGCGTCCTTTGTAGGGACATGGATGCAGCTGGAAACCATCATTCTTAGCAAACTATCACAAGAAGAGAAAACCAAACACCGCATGTTCTCACTCATAGGTGGGAACTGAACAATGAGCTCACTTGGACTCGGGAAGGGGAACATCACACACTGGGGCCTATCATGGGGAGTGGGGAGGGGGGAGGGATTGCACTGGGGAGTTATACCTGATATAAATGATGAATTGATGGGTGCTGACGAGTTGATGGGTGCAGCACACCAACATGGCACAGGTATACATATGTAACAAACCTGCATGTTATGCACATGTACCCTAGAACTTAAAGTATAATAAAAATAAAAAATAATAATAAAAAAAAAAAGGCAGAACTTTCATCCTCACTGGCTAGTGATGAGGTCTTACCTCTGGTGGAGTCAGCGGAGACCACATGAAAAGCCTGCATTTCTACTTCCACTTGACTATAAACGGACGCCTGCTCTGCATCTCTGGTAAGTTGGCATCAGAGGAGACATGCTAGAGAATGAGAACTATCACCTAGTGGTAACCACACCATGCCTGCTGCTATGTCAGTGGTGATCATGTGGGAAACTGGAAATGCCGCTCCCACTCTAAAGTAGTGAGAAGTCTTCCTCATCTGAGTGTCAATGGAGGCTAAGTGGGAGAACTGAACTACCTCTTTCTCCCTGTGGATACCTATTTTATGGTCTCAGATAAAGTTAGTTGTTATCAGAAGGTTTAAATAGGATCTACAGTATCATGTTAACATAAAAATAAGCCTAAGTCTCAATCAGAAATCACTCATACCAAAAATCAGGAAGTTCTCAAACTGAATGGAAAAAGCTAAGTAATACCAAGCTGACAGGAATATTAGTATTATCTGAAAAAGAATGGAAAGAAACCATGGTAAAGATACTTCTATGAGGAATTACAGATATGTCTGAAGCAAATAAAAAAATAGAAAACCCCAGCAAGGAAATAGAAAGTCTCAGCAAAGAGAAGATATAAATAATCTACTGGGGATTTTTATATCTGAAAAATACAATAAGTGAGAAAAAAATCTTCAGTGGGTCAGCTCAACACAGATTGAGAGGACAGAGGAATCAATGAGCTGGAATGCACAGAACAAAAATAACTCAATCTGAGTGACGGAGAACAAATCAACTAAAAATTGAGCAGAACCTTAGGAACTAGTAGGAATGTAACAAAAGATCTAAAATTCATGTTATCAGAATTCCAGTAGAAAAGGAGAATGAGGGCAGGGCTGAAAAAGATATTGAAAAAAATAATAGCTGAAAAGCTCTCAAAATTGGCAAGTGACATAAACCTAAAGATTCAAGAAGCTGAGCAAACTGGACGTGATGGCATGTGCCTGTAGTCCTAGCTACTCAGGAGGTTGAGGCAGGAGGTTTGCCTGAGCCCAGGAGTTGAAGACTGCCATGAGCTATGAATGCACCACTGTTCTCCAGCCTGGGTGACAGAGAGAGAGTCTGTCTCTAAAGAAAGAAAGAAGGGAAGCAAAACCAAACAGGATAAACTGAAAGAAATCCATGCCAAGATGCATCATAATTAAACTTCATAAAATTAAATACAAACAAAAATCTTGAAAGCAGCCAGAAAAAAATGACATCTCACCCATAGAGAAAAACAATCAAAAGACAGCAAATTTCTCACCAGAAACCTTGGAGAAGTGGCACTGTATTTTTTCAAGGTGTCGTAAGAAAAGAACTGTCAACCTAGAAGTCTTCGCCTAGCAAAAGAAATATCCTTCAGAAATTAAAGGGAAATAAAAATATTCTGAAATAAAGGAAAGCTAAGAGAATTTGTTGCCAGCAGAACTTCCTTAAAAGGACTACTAAGGAAGTTCTCTAAACAAAGAGAAAATGACAAATGAAGAAACTGTGGAACATCAGGAAAGATGAAAGAATGTGGTCAGCAAAAATATGAGTAAATATAGAAGGTTTTCCATCTGTTCTCTAGTTCTAAATTGATAATTGAAGCAAACATTATAAACTGTCTAATGTAGGTCTAAATATATAGAGAGAAAATATTAAAGACAATTATAAACAAGGGAAGACAAAGGGATATCAATGTAGCAAAGTTTCTGTACATCACTCAAACTGGTAAAAACACAACTGTATACCCTAAGTTAGATATACGCAACACCTAAAACGATGGCAAGTAAATACATTCAAAAGCCCTACAAATTAAAATTAAATTCTGGAAATGTCCAAGTAAGGAAAGCAAGAAAAAGAAAACAGAAACAAATAGAGAAAAAAACAAATAGAAAACAAACAAACAAAATAAAATGGCAGGTTTATGCCTTAACATATTAATAATTATGTTATATTAGATGGTGTATAGATACCAATAAAAGGCATTTGCAGAGGAAATTTAAGAACATGAGCTATGTATATGCTATGTATATGCTGCCTATAAATTCCCTTCAACTATAATATACGCAGGTTGGAAGTAAAAAAAAAATAGAAAAAGATATATCGGGTAAATCAGGTAAATTGGACTTCCGAGAAAAGAAAATTACTAGAGACAGAGAGCGTTATTATGTAATGGTAAAAGGGTAAGGCCACCAAGAAGATATAGCATTTCTGACTCCATATGCACCAAACAATTAATAATGTCTATACTTATAGACTGGATAAATCAATCTGTAATAATTTATACTTAATATAAGAGCAGAAATCAGTGAAATCCCAAGCAGTACTACAACAGAGAAAATTAATGAAGGAATGAGCTGGTAAACTGCAAAGATCAATAAAATTCACAAGCCTCTGTCAAGGCTGACAAAGACAAAAGAGAGAGAAGACACGAATAACCAATATCATGGATGAAACATGGACTGTAACTAAAGATCTTGCAGACACCTAAAGAATAACTATGGACTGCTATGAACAACTCTACACACACATCTGACAACCTCCATGAAATGTATTACTTTCTTGAAAAATACAAAGTGCCACAAGTCACTGACGGTGAGATACTTTGAGTAGTGCTATAATCATTAAGCAAATTAAATCAATAATTTAAAATCTCCCCAAAAGAAAATCTTCGGGCACAGATGCTTTCACTGGAATATTTTACCAGATGTTTAAAGAAGAATAACCCTGATTCTACACAATCTCTTTCAGTAAAGAGAAGAAGGAACATAAAATGCATTAGATAATGCTCCTTCTTCAATTCTGATTCAACATAGGGGTTGGGATCTAGATTTAGGCAGAGTTCTTAGACTGGACACCAAAAGCACAATTGGAAACAATCCATATGTCCTTCAGTGTGTGAATGGTTAAAAAAACAGAGCTATACCCATACCATGGAGTCCCATTTTGCAACAAGAAGGAACAGACTTCTGATCAATGCTACAACCTGGATAAATCCCCAGAGAATTATGCTGGGTTAAAAAAAAAAAAATCAATTCTAGAAGATTACAAACTGCGTAATTCCATCTATATATCATTTCTAAAATGACAACATTCTGGAAAGGAAGAACAGATTATTGGTTACCATAGATTAAGAAGAAGATGGGGGTAGCAGAGAGTGACTGCAGCCATAAAAGAGTGCCATGAGGGATTTTGTGGTGATGGATGTTTTGTATCTTGGCTGTATCAGTGTAAATATCCTGGTTGTGACACTGTACTATAGTTTTACAGGGTGTTACCATTGTGCGATATTGAGCAAAGAACATACGGGGTTGTTTTACAATATTTCCTACAAGTGCATGTAAATATACAATTATCTCAAAAAAGTTTAATGGAAAAATTGACATATTACCTGCTTTATCTAATTTGCATTCTATACTTTTTCAATTTTTGGTTTTGCTTTTTACTCTACTCTTACTAGATTGGCATGAATTTCAAAACATAAATAAACATGGAAAAGGTTTAAAAAACAACTAAATAAATTTAATAACACTAGAATCCCAAGCTATATAATTGTGAAATATTTATCAATAAAATTACAAAATATTTGCAATTTTTCTTTAACATACTGTAGCAAAATAAGTGAAGAATAAGATGAAGTGGTAAAATCTTGATAATTTCAAAATTTGCATTATGGATGTATGGGTGTTTAATCAAACAATTCCTGCTTTTGAGTATGCATGAGAATTTCCACAAAAAATGATAAATGGCAAAATATGAAGGATTCCATTCACTTTAACTTCTTGGTAATTATGTAAATCTGTGTCTGTATATAAATTATGATGTTTAAAGTCAATGTCATTTTTATGCTACATGTCTCAGAGATGAACTGTATTTGGATGTCACATGGGCATAGTGATTTAACAATGACTTATATTTTCGGAATTTACGGATGAAAGGAAAGCTGTAGTGCTAAAGATCTATGCTTCTCTCCTTTATGTGTTCAGCTTCTTAAAATTGAAGAGCCAATTATAGAAATTTAAGTAGATAGATGTTAAATCATGATATTCTCACTACTATTATGTTTTGATAATGTATTATATACTTATTTAAATCATATCTTAATTACTGGTATTACCATGTAAGCAATAAGGGATGTTTTAGAAATAGCATTGCCTGTTATTTCCTCTTCTAAATATTCATCTAATTCTCCTGATTTCCTGCTGATTTACACAGCTGCCAACCAAATGATTTTCAATGACATACGAACGCTGAAATATGTTAAACTATTCAATCTGTTCTTTAATTTAATTAGGTATGAACTCTATCTATAATAGAATGATGAATTTAATTTTCTCCCTTCTGGAGTCTAAAAGAGAACCGCGTTTGGGACTTTGCAAACATAGAAGTCACGGGTATTCTGCTTTGTAATTACTATGTACTTTGGGGACAATCTGGCCTGTATGTGAAAATGCACATGTTTGATCAGCTGTCTGAATAAGATTTACAATTTTGTTGAACATCAGTAGGCACTGAGCATTCTTGTTAGTAGCAATTGTGTATTATGTGGAATTTGAACTCTGAATTAAATACTCCAGTTCATTTATCTTCTTTCCTTTTCTTTTTCTTTTCTTTTTTTTGGGGGGCAGGAGACAGAATTTTATTCTTATTACCCAGTCTGCCAGTCTGTAGTGCAATGGCATGATCTTGGCTCACTGTAACCTCTGCCTTTCAGGTTCAAGCAACTCTCTTCCCTTAGCCTCCTAAATAGCTGGGATTACAGGCATGTACTACCACATCCGGCTAATTTTTTTTTTTTTTTTTTTTTTTTAGTAGAGACAGGGTTTCACCATGTTGGTCAGGCTGGTCTCGAACTCCTGACCTCAGATGATCCACTGGCCTCAGCCTCCCAAAGTGCTGGGATTACAGGCATGAACCATCGCTCCTGGCCCTTACTTTCAAATACCTCTTCCTGTACCTTACTTCAACACTTGAAAAATTATATCACACCCAGAATTTCAATTTCAACCATCTCATTCTCAGACCACTAAGTTCTGCATTTCTACCTCATGAACTACACTGAGTCCCCTCAACTTCACACTTAAACAATGCATAGTCTATCAGGATCTCCAGTCTATTTATCCTATTAGTTTTTCATTGCCTTTAACGCCTACAGCCAGGTGAGATTTTATGAATCTCATTGCCCTCACCCCCCACTGTTTTAATCACTGAGAAACTCCTACCTCAGTTAAACCTAACTTTTTTTTTTTTTGAGATGGAGTCTTGCTCTGTCGCCCAGCCTGGAGTGCAGTGGCACCATCTTGGCTCACTGCAAGCTCCGCCTCCTGGGAGTTAAATCCAACTTTTAATGCACTCTGCCTCTCTAACACTGTATATAAATGTAACTGGAGAGAAGATTGACACGTTGAGTAGAATCATTCTAAATAGTAATCACAAATCATATCTCTTAGTCTTGTCTAGCAATTTGACACTTGCCTCGTCAATCAACTTCCATACTCAACAGAACATCACCTCAGATCATTCTCTCCTCAAATCTCCCTCATTCCTTTCCTTTCTTGTAAAGCTATAACCTTTTCTCAGCAACATTCAGAAATATTTTTGATGTATACTGACTAGACTCTATTCCAATCTCCTAGAACACATAAATCCTGGAACACATAAATAAACAAAACATTCATATTCTTTCTACATAGGTTTTATGTCTGAGAGAGAATGCAAATAACATACATGATAGATGATATAGTACCTTAAAGGTATAATATATTTATCTAGTTGCATGCTTTTAAATAGTGTCTATATAGTAATGGCACCTAAATTTATAGCTGCAATTCAACCTTCTGCCTTCCTTCTGCCTTAAGCTTCAAATTCATATGTCTAATTTCATCCCTGATAATATCACTTTGGTTTCCAAAAGATGTCTCAAATTTAACTTGTACAAAATATATTTTTGTTAATAAGATCCTATAGCACAATCAATTATATCATAATGTATGCATATGTTTAGAAAGCAAAATCAATGTGAAATTCATCTTTTACATTGCCTACATATTCTTAACAGTCAATAATCAATAAAGGAAGATAAATTGAGGGCATTTGGTGTTGGCTTGTCTTGCAAGGTTCTTTTTTAAAAAATATGACAGTTATTTTAAGGTCAGGGGTACATATGTAGGTTTGTTACATAGGTAAACTAGTGCCATAGGAAGCTGTTGTACAGATTATTTCATCACCCAGGTATTAAGCCTAGTACCCACTAGTTATTTTTCCTGGTCCTCTCCCTACTTCTATCCTCCACCCTCCGATAGTCCCTGGTATATATTTCCCTCTATGTGTCCATGTGTTGCCATCATTTAGCTCTCACTTATAAGTGAGGCCATACGGTATTTGGTTTTCTGTTTCTGCATTAGTTTGCTAAGGATAATGGCCTCCAGCTCCAACCATGTTCCTACAATGGATATGAACTCATTTTTATGACTGCATAGTATCCCATGGTATACATGTAACACATTTTCTTTCTTCAGTCTACACTGATGAGTACTTAGGTTGATTCCATGTCTTTGCTATTGTGAGTAGTGCTGCAATGAACATATGCATACATGTACCTTTATAATAGAATGATATATATTCCTTTGGGTATATACCCTGTAATGGGATTGCTGGGTCAAATGGTAATTCTGAGGAATAGCTACACTGCTTTCCACAATGGTTGAACTAATTCACACTCCCAACATAACCATTCCTTTTTCTCTGCAACCTTTCCAGCATCTGTTATCTTTTTTGACGTTTTAATAACAGCCATGGGGGCTGGTGTGAGATGGTGTCTCATTGCGGTTTTGATTTGCATTTCTTTAATGATCAGTGATTCTGAGCTTTCTTTCACATGCTTGTTAGCTCCATGTATGTCTTCTTTTTAAAAGTGTCTGTTCATGTTCTTTGCCCACTTTTTAATAGGGTTGTTTGTTTTTTTCTTGTAAATTTGTTTACATTCCTTATAGATGCTGGATATTAGACCATTGTCAGATGCATAGTTTGCAAAAATTTTCTCCCATTCTGTAGATTGTGTGTTCACTCTGTTGATAGTTCCTTTTGCTGTGCAGAGGCTATTTAGTTTACTTAGATCCCAGTTATTATTTTTTTTCCTTTTGTTGCAATGTCTTTTGGTGTTTTCATCATGAAATCTCTGCCTGTTCCTATGTCCAGAATGGTATTGCCTAGGTTGTCTTCAAGGGTTTTTATAGTTTTGAGGCTTCGTGTTTCTGCAAGATTATGATTCAGTAAAATTAGCAATTTCAAGCCAAATGCAGACTTTTCACCATTTGTTCAGGTAACCATGTTTATATAAAAAAAATTCACCTTTTAATACAAATTATTGCTTTTGAAGGTGCTGAATGCTCTGTTTCTTTTCTCCTAATCTGAAATTTTTGGAATAAAAAGAGTAAATATCATATAACCTTCAATACCTCATTTATTTACCAAAAGAAAACCATTTCTAGGCATAATTATGTATAATTTAATATCTTAGATTTTCAGGTTCTATTTCAAAATAAAATATATGTATATAATCAGCATGCTTGTAATCTGTTACTCAGTTTTATTTAGACCACATATACTAAGTCAAAGCAAAAGAAAAAGCCCATATGAATATGTAGATATTTATTCTCTAATGTCATATTCTATGGAAGAAAGAAAATGCAATCATTAGCAATTTATTTTGTTGTTCTAAATAAATATGTTTGGAAGGGCTGAGGAATGTAGAGGTTTTATTTAAAATACAAGTATAAAAATGGGATACTCTAGAACTGGTGCTCCAGATCCATCGAGCATACCTTTAATGCATATTCTGTCTTCTTCCTCAGCTCTCTGCTAAGTGGCATGCATAAAGATGTCAATATCCTCTGGCAAAAATGGTATCAGGAGATAGTTTTAACTAGGGCACTACTTTGAGAGTGGTGACATTTCCAAAGTGAACTAAAGATTTTAAATATTAATAATATGCTTTTCGGAGAAGAATTGAGATGTTTAACATCAAAGAAAGTTAGTTTGTATCAGTACTACAATGAAGTGGTCCAAAGATGTAATGGGCAGCTTCATAAATCTGAGAGCTCTCTTTACCAGGAGTAGAATTCACCAGAAGAAGATTGAATAGTCATTTGATAGCAAGTATGTAGAGGATATTAATCAATGGATTAGATTGTTTTTAAGTCTTCTTCCAGTTCTGGTTTTTGCTTTCTATAGGAGATGCCTTCTGCATCACTGTATGTTCAGACATCATAATCAACCCACAGTAAATTTTACCTATATTCTTTCTTCACACTTACTATGTGTCAGTTAATGTTTATTGTCGATTTCTAGCACCAAGTTTGTTAAACATCTGTAATTTTAATTTTGAACATCTTCCAACACAATAAAAATATTGCGAAAACCAAATAATATTTTATTACTGATAAAACTAGGAGATATGTTTGTCCAAACTATTAAAGTCTTTGACATGCCATATTAGCAGACATGCCATGTTAGCAGAATATCATATTATACCAGAATATCACATATATCAGAATATCAGACATATCAGAATATCATACATACCAGAATATCTGATATGCCATATTAGCCGAAATCATTTAGATGATAAAGCAGAGTCAAAAAGTGGAACTCTGAATTGTGGGCCATGGTCAATTTTGTTTGGCTAGCAAGAATGAAAAAAGAATTCATATGCGTACACATTCTTGCATCTAAAGGACCTTCATTGTAGGTAGAAATTCCTACCAGCTCTTTTCTCATAAGAAATCTGTACAAACACATGGATGATTTATTCATTCGAAAATGAGCAGTGTCATTTAAAAATTACATATGTACATATATACACATACATGAGTATACACACACACACACACACACACACACACATCCTGCAGGGAGCAATAAAAGACCTGAAACATGCAAAAGTAGGATAGTCATTAGAAACCTGCTTCTATTAAGCAGATAAACGTAGTGCCCGACTATTATGTATTTTATTTTATATTTTGTTATGTGTTGATAGTTTCATGAATTCAGATAACTTAACAAAAATGCAAATCTTTTGAACAGGGATATGAAAGCTCAAGGCTGACAGGGTGGAACAAAAGAATAAGATGAAATACAATATGCTAGAAGAGTTGAAGAGAGAAGGAGAAAAGAAAAAGTCATGACAAAACTTAAAGCTCTTAAAGCAGCACATATGAGAACAAAAATGCAAAAGAGCATAAAGGGGAACACAGATGAGAAAGTTGATAAAATATAAATTAACAAAATTTTTAAAAATTAAACATAGATATGAAATATAGACAAAAATATAGCAAAAGTTCACATATTCATAACTGATTTTCCTGAAGGAAAGTGGCAAAAGTAACAGAACAAATAACATTTGCATATATAATTGGAGAAAATATTTTAGTAATAAGGATTTCAATGTATTGGTTAGAAGTTAGTTATAAAAATTCCATTCCGTTTATGGCAGAATGACAAGATCCTGATACACTTTCTCTTCTTAGAAAACCAGAAAACGATTCAAAATATAGAAAGCAGTAGTTTTCCAGATATCGGACAGCATGTAACACAGGACACTGGCCCTGGGAAGAGAATAACAATTGATGTGAGCCCTATCATTGTATCTACAGTACAGACAGAAAATCAAAAACAACTTAGATGTCACATTGAGTTGAGAGCAGAAAAAACCAGTGTAGCTAGCTAGAATTGGTGACGCAGACAACGAGGTACGAGGGAGATGAACAAAGAGAGAATTTTAAATACCTGCATAGTCTCTTGAGTTTTTGACTAAGTACTAATATGCACATGTCTGAAAGAAAACTACACAAGACAGAGGAAATAATCATTACAAATGAGAAGCTGGAGCTCACATAGAATTGGGACTAGACCATAATCTCACAGCTTAATTTACCTGAGGCATTGGCAGAATTTTCTGAAGAGTGATTAGGTTAAATTAGCTTTAGATAATAGGTTCTCCAGATCTACGATTAAAAAGCTTAAAGAAGAGCGCAGAAAGGGTCCAACTGATTCCAACTAACTTAACTGAGTGTTAAAACAAAATCAAATAGTATTTTAAAAAAATACAACAATCCAGTGACCAAAACCATACAATTCATCATGGCTGGCATCCAGAAAAAACATTATCAGACATGTAAAGAAGCAGGAAAATAAGCAGTAAAAAAAAATCAATCAATAGAAATCTACTGAGAAATAAAAGAGATTATATTTAAAACCAGCAAAGAAGAATGTTAAGATAATTATTAGGCTGGGTACAGTGGCTCATGCCTGTAATCCCAGCACTTTGGGAGGCCAAGGTGGGTGGATCACCTGAGGTCAGGAGTTCGAGACCAGCCTGGCTAACATGGCGAAATCTGGTCTCTACTAAAACTACAAAAAAATTAGCTCCGTGTAGTGGCAGGTGCCTATAATCCCAGCTACTCAGGAGGCTAAGGCACAAGAATCGTTTGAAGCTGGAAGGTGGAGGTTACAGTGAGCCGAGATTGCACCACTGCACTCCAGCTTGGGTGACAGAGTGAGACTCTGTCTCAAAAAAATAATAATAATTATAGTTACTATATATAACTATGATAATAGTTATTATAGTTATGATTACATTACAGTTATCATTATAGTCATTATATTATTATAATATAACTATGATATTATTATGGTTATGCTCCATATTCTTTTAAAAAGTAGAGGAAAAATAAGCATGATGAGAGGAGAGAGGAAAGGCAAACATATCCCAAATAGAAAATGTAGAGATGGAAAATATGATATCTGAAATATGTATATATACAGCATGGGATGAATAGCAGTTAGACACCTCAGAAGAAATGGTCATTTTACTTGGACACATAGCAATAGAAACCATCTAAAATGAAACAAAGAAAGAAAATAGATGGAAAAAAATGGTATTAGGGACCTGTGGTACAATATCAAGCAGTCTAACATAAATGTAATTGGAGTTCCAGAAAGAAAGAGGTGGTAAAGGAAAAAAATGTTTCAAAAAATAGTAGCTAAAAATTTTCCAGATTTGATTAAAAATATAAATCCACAAGCTCCAAAGAGTTTCACGAAGCTTAAGTGGAGTAAACCTATAATGAAAATCATCCCTAGGCATAGCAAAATCACATAGCAGCTGAAAACTAGTAATAATGAAGAATATTCTTAAAAGCGGCCAAAGAAAAAAGACCAAAATATGAATAAGGATAAGGAACAAAGATAAGAATGAAAGCAGACTTCTCTTCAGAGACGACGCAAGCTTGACGATAGTTGAGCAATATTTTATAAGTATAAAAGAAAAGCTATTAACCTCCAATTTCTGACTCAGTAAAAACATCATTCAAGTGAAGACCAATAAAAGAATTGTCAGTTGAGATAATTATTGCCAGCACACATGCACCATAAAGGACATTCTTCAGGCTGAAGAAAATGATACCTGAGAAGCCCGGCTCCTAGTAAAAAACCTACCTGTGATTTCTTTTCAAGTCTGACCATAGGGAATTACAAGAGCTATCCTTAGCTTAATGCACACCCAGTGCATTTCAGTCCCTGAAGAGAGCTGTAGACAAGGACTCAGGCCCCCATGGCAGACCATGCTCTTATATTATCTGAGTTCCTAGCCCAGGTGCCTTCTTTTGGTGCCTTTTTTTTTTTTTTTTTTTATGGGGACCTTCACCTGAGGCCCTCCTTAGGCGTCCCTGTCTAGATCTCCTTCTCATCAGGAAAGAGCTGGAAGACACTTTAATGCACTCGAATTCACTACTCAGTGATTTTCCACCCCTAACATTTTCCTGTCTCCTCCCCCTGCCCCACCCCTTCCACAAAATAGCAGGAGCTTTTTTGTTCAGGGCTCCTTTGGCAGTAAGATGACTCTGCATCTATGCTGGTCCTCCTGACCCCCAGTGGAACACCATTCCATGGGAGAGAATAAAATAGGGTGGGGAATTGTCACTTTCTCGCATTTTTCTTCTCGCTTATACAATTATAGTGAGCGATGAAGACTTGACTGTTATTTTTATTTGTCTTATTGTTTTAATCTGCTCTTCTAACACCTGGCAGCACAGTTCCCTGGAACTCTGAGCCCTTGACAATACCAAAAGGTAATTTGACTCTACACAAAAAATAAAAGGTCAAAAAGAGCCACTGAAAATAACAAACATATTGGTAAATACAACATTTTTCTCCTTTTTAATCTCTTCTAAAAGATAACTGAATGTTTAAAGCAAAAATAACATGTATTATGAAGCATATGTGGGAGTAAAATGTACACAGAATGTGAAGAGAAGAATTGAGGCTTATAGGTGTAAGTTAATTAACCTATACATGAAGGGATCTGTCATTATTTGGAGCTAGACTGTGTAGGTTTCAGAGGTATATTGTAAACCCTATATCAACCAGTAACAACTGTAAAACAAAGTAATATAGCAAATATGCCCATAGTAGAGATATTAATAAAATGGAATTCTAAAATAATTAAAAATTCCATCTATAGTAGTGGCAAAAGATAATAAAAAGAAGTCTAAATCTAACAAAATATATGGAAGAGCTCTATATTAAACACTAAAAACTTTTCTGAGTAAAATTTTAAAACACATATATAAATGGACAGCATATTTACTGATCGAAAGATTTATTGTTGAGGTTTCAATTCTCACCTAACTGATGTATAGATTTTGTACAATCCACTCAAAATTGTTGACGATTTTTAGATAGAAAGAGACAAGGAGATTCAAAACTTGATATGGAGGTGCAAACCATCTAGAAGAGACAAAACAATTTCAAAAGCAAGTGTGATGTTGGAGGTCTGGACTGCCTCATTTCAATGTATATAAGAATAGCTTGGAGATATTGAGGGTTCAGTTCCAGATCACTGCAATAAAACAAATATCACAATAAAGCTAGTCACATGATTTTTTTTTGTTGCCCAAGTGCATATAAAAGTCATGTTTACACTATACCGTAGTCTATTAAGTGTGCATTAACATTATGTCTAAAAATGTGCATGCCTTAATTAGAAATTACTTTATTGCTAAAAAATTGCTAACCATCATCTGAGCCTTCAGCAAGTCGTAATGTTTTTGCTTGTGGAGGGTCTTGCCTCGATGTTGATGGCTGCTGACTGATCACATTGGTGGCTGTTGAACACTGGGATGCCTGTGGTAATTTTAAAAAATATGACAATAGTGAAATTGGCCACATTGACAGACTCCTCTTTTTACAAAAGAAGTCTGTGTAGCATGGGATGCTGTTTTACAGCATTTTACCCACAGTAGAACTTTACAAAATGTAATCAGTCCTCTCAAATCCTGCCACTGCTTTGTCAACTAAGTTTACATAACAGTCTAATATAAATTCTTTGTTGTCATTTTAACAATGTTGAAAGCATCCTCACCAGGAGTAGATACCAACTCGAGAAACCACTTTCTTTGCTCTTCCGTAAAAAAACACTTTTTGTCTCTTCAAATATTATGAGATTGCAGCAATTCAGTCACATCTACTTCTTATTCTAGTTCTCTTGCTACTTCCACATCTGCAGTTATTTCCTCCACTGAATCCTTGAATCCCTTGAAGTCATCCATTATGGTTTGAACCAACTTCTTCTAAACTTCCGTTCGTGTTGATATTTTGATTGCCTCCCATGAATCACTAGTGTTCTTAATGACATCTAAAATGGCAAATTCTTTCCCAAAGGTTTTCAATTTACTTTGCCTGTATTCATAAGAGGAATCACTATCTATGGTAGCTATCACCCCATGAAATGTGTTTCTTAAATAATAGATCTTGAAAGTCAAAAGCCCCATTGATCCATGGGCTACAGAATAGATGTTATCTGCGTAAAAGCAAAATTAATCTCTTTGTACATCTCCATCAGAGTTCCTGAGTGATGAGGTGCATTGTTAATGAACAGTAATTCATTTTTAAACGAATCGCTTTTCTGAGTAGTAGGTCTCAACGGTTGGCTTAAAATATTCAGGAAACCATGCTGTAAACATGTTCTGTCATCGGGCTTTGTTGTGCCATTGATGGCACACAGGTGGAGCAGATTTAGCATCACCCTGAAGCGCCCCAGAATTTCTAGATTAAGCATTAACTTCAAGTTAAAAATCAATAGCTGCATTAGCCCCTGAAAAGATAGCCTGACCTCTGCAACTTTGAAACCAGGAATAGTCTTCTCTCTCTTAGCTACAAAAGACTTAGATGGCATCTTCTTTTAGTAAAAGTCTGTTCTGTCTATATTAAAAATCTGTTATCTAGTTTGCCTGCCATCGTTAATTATCTTAGCTAGATCTTCTGGATAACTTACTGCAACGTCTACATCAGTGCTTGCTGCTTCCCCTTGCACTTTTGTGTTACGGAGACAGCTTCTTTTTTAAAACCTTATGAATCAACCTCTGCTAGCTTCAAAAACTTCTTCTGCAGCTTTTTCACCCTGCTTAGCCTTCATAGCATTGAAGAGAGTAGAGTTTTGCTCTGGCTTAGGCTTTGGCTTAAGAAAATACTGTGGCTAGTTTGATCTTCTATCCAGACCCCTAAAACTTTCCATGTCAGCAATAAGGTTGTTTCACTTTCTTATCATTCATATGTTCACTGGATAAACACTTTTAATTTCCCTGAAGAACTTATCTTTTGCATTCACATTTCTGCTGTTTGATGAAAGAGTCCTAGCTTTTAGTATGTCTTGGCTTTCAATATACTCTTCTCGCTAAGGTTAATTAGTTCTAGCTTTTGATTTAAAGTGAGAGACGTGTAATTCTTCCTTTTTCTTGAACAGTTACAGGCTACTATTGGATTATTAGTTGGACTAATTTCTATAATGTAGTGTCTCAGAAAATAAGGAGGCCTGAGGAAAAGAAGAGAGTTGGGATAACAGCCATTCAGTGGAGCAGTCAGAACACACACTACATTTATCTATTCCATTCGCCACCTTACTGATAATGGGCATAGTTCGTGGTGGCCCAAACAATTATAATAGTAACATCAAAAATAAATTAAATAATGATGAAAAGTTTGAAATATTGTAAAAATATCAAAATGTGGCACACAGACAAGAAGTAAGCACATGCTGTTGGAAAAATGGTATTGATCAATTAATTGATGTAGCATTGCCACAAACCTTCAGAATAAGCATTAACGTCAACTTAAAAATCAACAGCTGCATTAGTTCGTGAAAAGATAGTTAGCCTGTCCTCTGAAACTTTGAAACCAGAAACAGTCTTGTCTTTCTTGGCTACTTATACATAAAAAAAGACAAGAGAGAGAGAGAGCGAGAGAAGCAAAACACAGTATTTGTAAAGTGCAATGAAGTGAAGGGCAATAAAACTTGGTATGCCTGTATTAGAAAGCTCTAGCAACTGAAATAATTTTGTATTGGTGGCTAATATACATAGAGATAACTGAGATAGACTAGAGAACTCAAAAATGATGCTAAATATCTATGATCAACAATATTGGTGGAAGAATTTCATGGAGAAAGGAGTTTCCTTAGCCAACGGTGTTGGAATGATTAGTTACCTATTAGGAAAAAGAATCGACTTTTAATTTGCACCATATGCAGAAATTGACTATAAATTGATGATGTACCTAAATATAAAGTTAAAACTATAGAGTATTCAGAATAAAAAATATGAGAAAAACCATTGCAACTTTGAGATAGGAAAAAAGTGTTTTAGATAGAACACTCAGACCACAAAAATATCTAAAAATCAATAAATTGAATGTTATACAAAGATTTTTAAAATAATTATTTGAGCTGGCCGGGCGCGGTGGCTCAAGCCTGTAATCCCAGCACTTCGGGAGGCCGAGACGGGCGGATCACGAGGTCAGGAGTTCGAGACCATCCTGGCTAACACGGTGAAACCCCCATCTCTACTAAAAAATACAAAAAGCTAGCCGGGCGAGGTGGCGGGC
>NC_045455.1:77955672-78029939 GCF_002776525.5 Piliocolobus tephrosceles
ACAAAAAAAAAAAAAAAAAAAAAAAAAAAAAAAAAAAAAATGATAATAATAATAATAATAATAATAATTTGAAAGAGCTAAAGAATGAAAAAAACCACCCATAAACTAGGAGAAAAATATTTGCAAATTATATAACACCCGTAACAAAGGACTTATATCCAGAATATTTAAATAGCTCATTTAAATGATTCTTAAGCCTCAATAATAAGAAGAAAAATGAATCAATACAAAAGCAGATAAAATATTTGAACAGATATTTCTGGAAATTTCAAAATATAAGTGGCCAAAATGTACACATGAAAAGATGTTCAGTGTCATCAGGAAGTATAAACTAAATCCACAGTGAGATACTACTGCTCACCTATTGGAAATACTAAAATTAAAAAAAAAAAAAAAAAACCCAAGCCATCAAGAGCTGGCAAGAATGTTGAGCAATTTTTATACTTTACTGGTGGAAATAAAATGGTGCAACCTTTCTGAAAAATAGTCGGGCAATTTCAAAAAATGTAAATATACATCTATAATGTTACCAGCTATACAACTCATAGGTAATTACTTAGGAATAGAACAGTCTATGTTTACATAAAGACTTATACATCAATGCTCATAACAATTTTATCTGTAATTACCACAACCTAGGGGGGAAATGTTCGTCCACTGTTATGTGAGTAAAAAAATATGCTATATTCATACGGTGAAGGCTACTCAACAATAAGCGAGACTGAAATACTTGTAGACACAACAAAATAAATTAATTTCAAAAGCATAATGTCAAGTGAAAGAAGCCGACAGAAACATATACATACTATATGTTTTCATTTATATAAAATACAAAATTTGAACAATGAAAACAAATGTATAAAGAGAGCAGATCAGCAGTTGCTTGGATCAGAGGTGGAGGGAACAGTGAATTTTGAAGACACTTGAGAAAACTTTTCAATGGAAAGTAAGTGTTTTATATCTTGATTGTGATGATGGTTTTCACAGGTGTATACATTTTTCAAGATTTGTGAAATTGTGTATTTAATATATATGCAGTTTGTTGTACATGAATTTTACCTCAATAAATTTAACAAAAGGACAGCATTATCCTATGACCAAGTAGAGTACATAACAAGAATGTAAAAAGATTCACTATTATGAAATATATAACTCAACAGAATATTATATTTAAGAGAAATTATTTCCATATGCCAGAAAGTCATTTAACAAAATGCAATATTCAATCTTAGTTTTAAGCATTTATAATATAAAGGAATAGATGCATATTTAATATTTCTATACAAATATAAACCCATTCATATGCATATATGCATAAATATACATACACAAAGATATACATGAGAGAGAGGGAGAGAGAGAGAAAGAGAGAGGGTGAAAGAGATGACAGAGACAGAACATAGAGATATTATTGGGAGAATTCCTAAATTCAGTGTCATGCCTAAAATGAAAAGCAGAAGCATTCCCATTCAAATCAAATATAAGACAAAGTTACCTTTATCATCACTACAATGTAATGCTTTTCTATAATTAATACCCAAGAGAATAAAACAAGAACTCGTATATAAATACTGAGAGAAGAAAATAAAATTATCTTTATTTGAGGTTGATATAATATAACTGAAAACTTCTAGATAATTGAATGGAAAAAAATCATAAAAAATAACAGACTCCAAGAGGCTAGCTGGCTACATTATTCAAAGACAAATTTAATAGCATATTTTTCTATAAGCACCAGTGATTTAGAAAGTAGTTTGGAAGAAAGAAAAATGACTTCAGCATTCTCCAATATATATTAAATGGAAAAAAGTACAGAATCCTGGCAGATGCTACTCTTTGAGTTTAAAAATCAATAAATACTATCTTGTATGCCTAATTTCTCTCTAAAAGACACATAATAAACTGTTTAATAGAGGTAATATATTATAGAACTTGTAGAGTCTTCTCAAGATACACATGTCTTATTATGAAAGGTGAGTTCTTAGAATCATTTTTCCTTTTAAGTTCTTGCTACTTACCATGCTGGACTTGTTAAAAATGTGGACTTGTTAAAAATGCAGATGCTCAGACCTCACCCCAGTCATATTGAATCAGAGTCTGCATCTTAATGAAACTACTTGGTTACTGATATGAACATTAAAATTTGTGAAGCACTGCTCTAAGTAAACAATTTATATTTGGTGGAGAATGTTGAAATGTCTTTTGAGAGAACCAGGGAAAAAACAACTCTTTTATAAATTAATACAAACCAAAGAAAAGTCAAAGTCATCATCAGAGAGTGATTTAAAAAAACTCTCTTTCTTTGATTATGTATTTTAACCAATTGCTCTATGTTTTTACCTCTGCACAGGTATTCCTTCTTTCACACTGAAGCTTCGAAAAATAACATTTATTATTTTAAAATAATTGCTTTACTTATTTATTTAGAGAGGTCTTTTCTAGGGAGAATTTTGCCTTTCATTAATTTAAGCAAAATAAAACAAGGCACACCATGTTCTATTTTCCATTCTCTTGAAATATCCAGAATTATGAATTTTGGTCATCTATTTGCATAGTAAAGGGTAAATTATTATTTTTAGCTACGACATCTTTATAACTATGTAGAGATGGCAAACAATTATCGTGCTAATCAAAAGAAGTAAAGCTGCTTTCATTATATGAGTAAAGATGTCCTAGATTTCCTCAGTTATAAACTACCTTTCCATTTCCTCTAGAAACAATTTTAGAAACAGATACACTTTTGAAAATTGATGTTTTTCAGAGTTAGCATTATGAGACATATATAAAAATTCATGTGGGGCAATTATTTTTAAGATATAAAGACAGGTTCAAAAAATCATTGCCTGGTTAAATACAAACTACAGAGAAATAACGAAATGACACAAAGGCACTGATCTAGAGTATCTTAGAAGAGGACCTGAACTCTCATAATGTGTGTGGCAGGCAGAATTCCTGTTTGATAAAAAGAGCTTAGTGAGAAATAATAAGATATGAAAGACACTTAATATGAGTAATAAATGATAGATCAGTTGTCTAAAAATTAATTCTGACTCCTTGGAAACTCTCACGTAAATCTCAGCAAGCTTGACATACTGTGTTTTCCATTGAAGACAGGCAGTGAACTGGGTAATCTGTTCAAATAAAACTTAAGAACTACCAAGACTCTTTCATGAAATGATAGATGTTCAAATGTGTTATCTATTGTGTATGAAATGAACTTAAAGTGTTTGGAGAAAATTATACGGAAATCCAAGAGACCTAGAAGAGCTATAACAATCTTGAAAAAGATTGCAGAACTTACACTTACTGACTTCAGTACTTACTGCATAGCTATGATAACCAAGGCAGTCTGATACTGGCATAAGGATAGACATATGAATCCATGGAATAGGATAGAGACCAGGCAAGGTGGCTCACTCCTGTAATTCCAGCACTCTGAGAGGCTGAGGCAGGTGGATCACTTGAGCTCAGGAGTGCAAGACCAGCCTGGGCAACATGGTGAAACCCCACCTCCATAGAGTCTAGAAAGAGTGCTTTACTTTTATGGTCAATGGATTGTGACAGGAGTACCAAAACAATTCAGTGGGGCTGGAATAGTCTTTTCACAAACAATGCAGGGACAACTGGATTTCCACATGCAAAAGAATGAAGTTGGCCTCCTTCCTCATGTCATACAGAACAATTAACTCAAAATGGATTATAGACCTATAAGTAAAAGCTAAAATTATAAAGCTTATACAAGAAAATATAGGAGCAAATCTTTGTGACCTTGAGTTAGGCAAAGCCAAAAATAGATAAATTAAGCTTAATCAAAACTAAAAGCTTTTGTGCTTCAAACAATACCATTAAGGGGAAAAACGACAATGAACAGAAGGGGGATAAATATTAATATCGACAAATTATGTATTTAGACTTCTACCTGGAATATTTAAGGAATTCTTAGAACTCTATAATTTTTAAAATGATCACCCGATTTAAAAAATGGTTGAAGGATCTGAGTAGACATTTCTCTAAAGAGGTTGTAGAAATGGACAATAAGCTCATAAAATGATGTTTGCCATTATTGCTCATTGGGGAAATGTAAATCAAAACCACAATTAGATACCATTTTACACCCACTAGGTTGGTTATAAACAAAAGATTGCGAATAATAAGTGTTAACAAGGATGTGGTTAAATTGGAACTGATACATTGCTGGTGAGAATGCAAAATATTGTAGCCACTTTGGAAACAGTCTGGCAGAAACTTAAAAGGTTAAACATAGAGTTATATGACCCAGCAACTCCACTGCTAGGAAATACACACAAGATAAACGAAAACATACCACACAAAAACTTTTACAGGAATGTTCAAGAAGCACTTTTAACAATAGCCCAAATACTGGGACAACCCAAGTGTCCATCAACCCATGGGATATTTTTAGGCAATAAAAATGAATCATATACTGATGACACATGTCACAACATGGATGAACCCTGAACACGTTATGTTAAGTGCAAGAAGGCAGTTGTAAAAAATTATATATTGTATAGTCCCATCTATATGAAATGTCAAGAATAGATCAATCTATGTAGAGAGATAGTAGATTGGCCAGGCGTGGTGGCTTACACCTGTAATCCTAGCACTTTGGGAAGCCGAGGCAGGTGGATCACCTGCAGTCAAGAGTTCGAGACCAGCCTGGCCAACATGGTGAAACTCCATCTCTACTAAAAATACAAAATTAGCCGGGTTGGTGACGCATGCCTGTGATCCCAGATACCTGGGAGGCTGAGACAGGAAAATCACTTGAATCTGGGAGGCAGAGCTTGCAGTGAGCCAAGATTGCACCACTGCACTCCAGCCTGGGCAACAAGAGTGAAACTCCGTCCCAAAAAAAAAAAAAAAAAAAAAATCTAAATTGATTGTGCTGATGGCTGTGCAACCTGTAAATATAATTAAAACCATTATATTATACCTTTTAAATATGTAGATCTTACGGTGTCTGAATTATATATCAGTAAAGTTGTTGAAACTGTTTTGGGGAGATTATGTTGTCCTTTTTTCTTCTTTTATATAAAATTTAAAGAAAAAGGAATCTTTCAAGACAAAGGGAAATATAGTCTGGTTCTTCAAGTTTAAAGCTGCCAAGAATTTTTAAATGTATGTTACAAAGGTAAAATAAATATCTACATAATCAATACATTTACTGTGACAATACTTTTACCCCACATAATTTAATGTATACATATTTACATGCTTTTCACAATGGAGGAAAGTTGAGCCAGTATGTTGAAATACTTTAAACTTTTTAAATATAAATCTTCCACAACATACAGTCTCAAGTAATTGCTCCAGTACATAATTTTCAAGAAGTTTCTATTATGATAATTTCTAGTAAAATGTGAATTTCCCTTCTATTGGGTTTTATGGTGTTTACATAACTAATATTCAGCCTATTGGTCTAAGACACTATTACTTTACTGAGGTTTGAGTAACAAGATAATCAGAAATGTAACTTTATATGACATTAATGTTTATTAACTGAGTACCAGGTGAAAAATATATGAATAATTTTACTAGAATGTATTAGTCAGTGATATTGTAGTGCCATCAAGGAGAATTTGATCCTTAAATGAAAAAATAATTAATATTTGGAAGATAACTTCAGCTGAAATATTGACATTAAATAAAAAATAGGAATAAGTATACTGTGAAGTCAAATGGCTGGCAGTTGTTTAAATGGTCACTGCCAGACTGCCAGATTCAGGGCTTGATTCTTGGGCCTTGGTCACTCTTGTACATGGCTGTGAGATCATCATCAACTCTGATTCCCCACAGCTCAAGATGTCTGTTATCAGACAAAGATAGAGGGAATGATGCAGGAAGACCATTGGAAACTAACTCATCTCTGAAAATTTGAGGTATGTATTCAAGAAAGCATTTAAAGAAGCAGAGTTAAGCTCTGTTTACCAGGCAGTGAGCAAAATGCTGATGCTATGAAGAGGAGGAGGACACAGCCATGACTTCCAGGAGCTCAGAGCAGAACAGGGTCAGGCTAGATGGTCCCTTGTAGGCTCTCGGAAAGATTTACCCTGAAATAAATGAAAAACAACTATTGCTGGGTTTTAAGCAGCGAAGTAAATTTTCTGACTTTCATATGCAAAGGATAGCTCTGGCTGCTCAACTGACTATACATTGTAGGGGGACAAGGGTATGTTGGGAGACTATTAGGATTGTGTAAATGAGAAATGGCGTGGCTTTGGCTGCAGTGATAGCTCTAGAGGTGGTGGGAACTGGGCAGATTGCAGATATACAGATTACGTATCCAGGATTCATGATATACCAGAGTCTGATTTATGAATCTGGATATAAAGAGAGATGGAAAGAACAGAAATGACAACTGCCAGGCAGCAGAGAAGGTCAGAGAGTCATTCCAGCATCTCAATTTCAGAATATGGTGCCAGGAAGTGAACTATGAGATGGCAAGCACAGGGCCTTGGCAAAAAGGTTCTGGGAGTGCAAATAACTACCTCCTGAGGTACAGAAGCTCTGAAAAGGGAAGACAGGTGAATAGGGCAGCCATAGCTAAGAAATGGCAGGGAATCTTCACATCTAGTTTCCATGGAAATATTAAGTCATCATGAACCAGTCTGGGAAAACAGGAGCCCACGTGGATTACAAAGAAAGAAAGGAGCTTATGACTCTTGGCAGAAATAATGTCTAGCCATCCTGCCCCCTCCCCTGTCCACTAGAGCAACCATTGAAAAGTGGTTTGACAGAGATTTGCATTCCAAGGAGCCTACTATGGCACTGAGGTATAAAACGTTTATACTTTTTCTGCTTTCTAAGGATTTCTCAGACTGTTACACCTTTTAAACTGAAAACTCCAAAACTTTCCATTTTGAAATCAAATCTTTATATATACAAAACTCCAGGAAAACAGATCATATTGTCTAGTCATGTATCCAGTCAGCATTTTTGAGCATATAGCATGTGCTTAAGATTATGCTATATGTAGAGAATGAGAAGAAGAATCACAAAAACTCAGCTCCGACCCTTGAGAAACTCACAATTATGAAGAAATATTCTACTCTGTGTATGGAATGAGAAAAATCAGCACAAAAATTCATGCCCTGCCCTTGAGAAGCTCACAATTACACTTTAAAAATACATAAAATGGCCTACATTCAATATGGTAAATACGTCTCCTAGTCCATGTCTAGGAGTTTGATCATTCTTGGCTTGGTATTTAATATATATTTGATGATAATTTATAGTAGGATAGGGTGGTGTCCAAAGAAAGTAATTTGAAACAAATAATTTTGAAAAATAAACTGATAATGGAAGGAGAATGTCACTATTTAAATAAGGACATAGCAAATGTTTTCTTCTGAACTTAGAAAAATACTTTATAAATAAAGGGAAGATTTTGAAGAAAAGTCACAAGAAATTAGAAAAGGACTTAGGACTTTAATTTTTAAAAAGGTGATATTACCTTTGCTGCCTCAGCCACAAGTTTTAGACATCTTGTACAGTATCTCGAACAAAACAGATAGGGAGGCCCGAATGACTATGCCCAGGTTGGTCATTCTGTTCTGAAAACACATTGTTTATACATACCTCTAAGCAAGAGTGGTAGGCAGAATAATGCCTGCACCCTGCCCGACAAACACGTAAAGATGTTCATATCCTAATCCCCGGAACATGTGACTTCCTTACGTTACATGGACAAAGCTAATTAAAGTTGCAGATAGAATTAAAGTTGCTAACCAGCTTACCTTAAAAACAGGAAAAGTATCCTGGATGATTCAGGTCGGCCTGATATGATCACAGGGTCCTTAAGAGATGGAAGATGGAAGTAGAAGATTCAATGGCAAAGTAATGCAATATGAAATGGACTAAATCTCTCAAAAGAGTGCAGAAACCTTCAGGAACTAATAAGCTATCACAGCACGGTGCATGATACAAAATTGATACTCAAATGTACATCACCTTTCTATATACCAGCAATAAACAAATAAAATTTAAAATTAGAAACAAAATACTATTTACATGAGCACAAAAAATAGAATATGTAGGTATAAATCTCACAAAGCATGTTCAACATTTATATGAGAAAAACTGCAAAACTCCGTAGAAAGAAATCAAAGAACTAAATAAATGAAGACATTTTATATTCATTGATAGAAAGACTTAATGGTGCCAAGATGTGAGTTATTTTGAACTTTATAGACTCAATGTCATTCCCAATCAAAATCCTAGCAACTTGTTTTGTGGATATCAACCAATTGATTATAAAGTTTATCTGGAAAAGCAAAAGATCCAGAATAGTCGACACAATATTGCATAGGAATGACAAAGTTGAGGACTGATACTACCCAATTTCAAAGCATACTAAAAACTAAAATAATCAAGACAATGTATTCATGACCAAAAAAACCCCATAAACAGACATGGAAAGAACAGAGAGATGAGAAGAACAGAAATGACAACTGTTAGGCAGCAGAAAGACATATAGATCAATGAAAAAGAAATAGACTTAAATAAATACACTCAGCTGATCTTTGACAAAGAAGCGAAGGCAATACAATGGAACAAAAATAGTCCTTTCAATAAATGATGCTGAAACAACTGGACATCCACATGCAAAAGGTTGAATCTGGACACAGACCTTATATCCCTCACAAAAATTAATTTAAAATAGATTACAGACCTAAATGTAAAATGTGAAACTATGAAACTCCTAGAATATAACCTAGGAGAAAATCAAGATGATCTTGGGTGCCACTAATGGCACCATCCATGAAAGAAAGAATTGATAAGCTGGGCGTCATTAAAATTAAACTATTTCTGCTCGGTGAAAGACAATGTCAAAAGAATGAAAAGATAAGCCCTAGAGTGGGGGTAAATATTTGAAAAAAATAGTCAGATTCAAGGAACTGTTATCCAAAATGTACAAAGAAATGTAAAAACTTGATGAGAAGAACACAAACAACATTATTAATAAATGGGCCAAAGACTTTACTAGACACCTCACCACAGAAGATACACAACTGGCAAATAAGCGTATGGAAAGATGTTCCACATCCTATGGTATCAGGGAAATTCAAATTAAAATGAATTGCCAAAATTTCAGACCACTGTCAACACCAAATGCTGGGGAGGATGTGGAGCAACAAGAACTCTCATTTGTTGCTGGTGGGAATAACAAGTGGTACAGCCATGGTGAAAGACATTTGGTAATTTCTTACAAAGCTAAAAATATTCTTACTGAATGATTCAGTAATTGCACTGCTTGGTATTTACCCAAGGGAGATGAAAATTTATGTCCACACAAAAACCTGCACGTAGATGATTATAGTAACTTTATTCATAATTGTCAAAACTTGGAAGCAACCGAGATGTCCTTCAGGAGGTGAATAAATTAACTGGTACGTCCAGAAAATGGAAATTCAAACCATTAAAAGTCAAGGAAGAAACTTAAATGTATATTCTTAAGTGAAAGAAGCCAGTCTGAAGAGGCTACACACTGTATTATTCCAACTATATGACATTCTGGAAAAAGCAAAACTGTGGAGACGGTGTAAATATCGGTGTTTGCCAGGAATGGGGGGGTGGGAGAGATCAACAAACAGAGCACACAGGATACACTGGGCAGTGAACCTACCCTGTATGATACTGAAATGACGGATGCATGTCATTATACATGTGTTCAAATTCATAGAATGTACAACATCAGGAGGGAACCCCAGTGTAAACTATGGATGCTGGGTGATAATGATGAGTCAATGTAGACTCATCAATTGTATAAAAAGAAAATCGCCACTCTGGTGCTGAGGGATATTGCTAATAGAGGAGACTATGCATGTGTTGAGATTGGGGTTAGAATATGGGAAATCTCTGTACCTTCTTCTCAATTTTGCTGTGAACATAAAAACTGCTCTAAAAAATAACGGCTACTTGAGAAATTTTTAAATATTTGAGTTTTTTATACTTTAAAAAATGATTCACCTGGCAAGGAATGCAGGCAGCCTTTAGCTAGAAAAGGCAAGAAAACTGGTTCAGCCCTAGATCCTCCACAAAGGACAAAGCCCTGCATACACCTTGATTTTGCCCCGTGAGACCTATTTTAGAGTTCTGACTTTCTGAAATGCAAAATAATACATTTGTGGGTTTTTTTTTTAAGATGGGGTCTCACTCTGTTGTCCAGGCTGGAGTGCTATGATACAATGTCGGCTCACTTCAACCTCAACCTCCCAGGTTCAAGCGATTCTCAGGCCCCAGCCTTCTTAGTAGTAATCCCAGCTGTAATCCCAGCTGGGATTACAGGCGTTCACTACCATGCCTGGCTAATTTTTGTATTTTCAGTGGAAACAGGGTTTCACCATGTTGGGCAGTCTGGTCTGGAACTCCTGACCTTAGGTGATCCACCCGCCTTGGTCTTTCAAAGTGCTGGAATTACAAGTGTGAAATTTGTGTTGTTTTAAGCCACTAGGTTTGTGGTAACTCGTTACAGCAGTGATTGAAAATTAATATAGATAGCATGGGATAATGCCTGTTTAAATATTCCCTACTTCCACTCCCTCCTTCACCCTGAATGCATAGTTATTTCTGGCAAAACTTATTTTCTTAGTCTTTGTAATCCCAGGCTCTAGCATGGTTCTTATAGGCACTTGGTAAATATCTGTTGCATCGACATGAATGAAAGCATATATTTACCTTTCGTTTTTCATTTCAGGTTTATCTTTTCCTGTTATATAATTTTTTATGGTCTCATACTTTGGAATTGACAGTACTCCAACTGACAGACAAAACAGAACAATAAATTTAGAAATTTCATATTCCTAATCAGATATTGAAGTAGATTGTTAGGAACATCCATTAGTAGTTCACTTCCCCTGCTGCCTTGCTTTTCTTATTCTTACATTCGAGCGCACTGTTAGGCTCTTATAAATCACTCCAGTTGCCACTTTAAAAGGCTCTAAGAATGAATGCATCCTGGAACATAAGCCCTGCAAATATAGTCTGAAACAAAGCCTGTGGAAAACTGCAGAAATCTGGAGGGTCTCTAATTTGGAGTTATAAATCTCGACATTTTCTTCTTCTTTCCTCCACGAAGTCACTCAGCTCCCAATTAATGTTATTCAGTTGTTACTACCTACGATCATACATCTGCAGGGGCCTCTTTTTTTTTCAATAGTTACATTAAAAAACCCTGTCTCACAGGTCTTGGGGTTGTGAAAATTGATTTTCCGTTCATTTTAACTGTTTTTTTTTAAATCTAAAATTAGTCATATACTGACAAACCTGATTTTGTTTCCTAATCACTGTCATGGAATTATTCATATAGTTCTGAGGACTTTGAACATTTAACACTTTATTCAAAACATTTCACACACTTTAAAAAATCTTTTAAATGAGGAAACCAAGAAAAAATCCCAGAAAAATAAAATTTAATAATCTCATTACATTATCTTAAATTATATAAGCAACAACTTTAAAGTTCTGGTACTTATATTTTCAAACCACCTTCCCATTTAAAAATTCTCATCAGTTATCTTCAGTATGTGCTTCTAGTTGACACGTAATTTGAAATGATTACATTTCATTAACTATTGAAAACATTTTAGAGATGAAAGTCAAAATTGAAACATTAAATGCCAGATTAATTTTGAGAACAAACAAAGCAGCACTCAACAGTTAGGACCTTGTCTGGTACTGCTCACCATGCTCTGGTGTTGCAAGGACTTGGCCCAGAAATCCTAGCTGGCCCTGCGTATTCTCCTGTGAAAAATAAATAATTATTAGAACAGCAACATCAGTGAAGGCAGCTTTATGATCCTTATGAATTAAGACAAATAAAGATCATTCTATAATACAGATATCTGGACACAGAAGGAAAAATTTTTCTAAGTGACAAAAATGACCTCCTATCTTGGCAAATATCAGTGACTACTCATGTTATTTATGTAAAACTTGTTTACTAAGTACAACTTTAGCCTCATTCTTGTCTACCCTCCTTCTAGATAGGATTTATTGAGATACTCAGTTACAGAATTATCTTTGCTTCTAACAACACTCAATCCAGAAAAAGAGCCGTGCTTCTGAATCCTCCATAAGGCCACATAAACAAACCCCAGATCTTACGGTAGGCCCTTTTTAATAACTTCTTCCTGGGATGTCCCACTGGTCCTCATGGTGTGTAGTATTTGTCATTGCAACTAGCAGGTAATCCAACCCATTCAACTACAGATGTGTTTCTGGAGGTCTTTGGCCTCACATCAAATTGATTATAAAAGTCATTTGTCAAAATGCAGTATGTTATTTATATATTCAATAAACTTTTTTAGCATTTACTATATGTCAAGCTCAATTCTAGGTGTTGAAAATTCAGCAGTGAATGTGAAAAATACATAGTACTTATGGATGACTAAGGTTTGCATGTTCATGTCCTTCCAAAATTCATCTGTTAGACCCTACCCTCAAGGTGATGGTTTTAAGAGGTGGGGCTTTAGGGAGATGGTTAGACCATGAGGATCTTGCACCCTATGAATGGGATTAGTGCCCTTATAAAAGCCTGAGGGAACTTGTTCACCCTATTTGCCATGTGAGGTTGCTGCAACAAGGTGCTATGTATGAGGAAGAAGGCCTTCACCAGGCACAGAATCTGCTGGTACCTTGATCCTGTATTTCCCACCCTCCAGAACTGTGGGGAATACATTTCTGTTATTCATAAATTATTCTGTGTAAGATATTTTGTTATAACAACCAGAACTGACTAAGACATGGACTCAACATTATACTGGAATTTGACAGTTCTGTTTAAAGAGAATAAGCGTTTCTTCAAGATATGAATGAAAATCCATTTAATGTAACAAGTTTTTTCTCCAGGATACTTGTTGCATGTAATGGTCTCTCTATAACTCTGTTCCTAGGTTTCCACTGCAAAGAAATGTACACTGGAAAGAAATTAACCTACGACATACACACATTTGTAAAAGAAAAGTTATAAGCCAGCTGTGCCTTTATTGTATCTACATGTGTTCTATATATGATAATGTGCTTATTTTTATCTAATGCACTGTATCATTTTAGAAAGAGGTTTTCTTATAAATTCTCCAAGATTTTCACCATCTAAGCATCAAAACATTTGTAATTCAATCATCTTAGTTGTCTAAACCCTGCACTCTTTCATACGTGGATTGATTGTTTTTCAAAAAGCTTCACTGTTTTAAGATTTTCTAATTTTCATGGGGGGGTGCCTTCAAATTTTATGAGAAACTTCTTAGGACTGTGAACTAGGCCTGTTGCTTTTAGAGAGAAAACAACATTTAGATAGCTGCTTCCTCCTAAGTGCTGAGTGTCCTACGTTAGATAGGCAGTCTCTTCTTTCCTTTAACAGTGTCCCATGTTAGGTAAGCAGCCTCCACTAACATGTTGAAATTGCTATATTACTGTATATAATTTTATCTGAGAATAGTTTGTTATAAAATGTCAAAAATGATACTTTCTGAAGTTCAGATGGATGTTATTTAATCAAGATAGATTAGTGAAAAAAAATGTAATTAGTAACACAAAAACCCTCCATCCCCCTTTTATATTGCCAAATAGACTACTCTCTGGGACAATTTGTTACTTTTTTTCCAAGTTACACATCCATCTGTATTTGACTCATAAGAGTCTCACTGGAATACAATGGTACTGAATTTACAGAGTGAGCTTCAGAAGATGGATGCATTGTTGAACACTTTTTACCCTGAAATCCATTAATATTGTCAGTCCATCACCATTTTACATTATGATTGAACTGGATGTAAAGAAATGTCTCCTAGTTGAAAAGGTAGAGCCTGTCAAACAGAAAATAAGCTGCAGGTTTGCAACACAGTCTTTCAAAAAATAGCCCTGGTGGGACTCAGAACAAAACAAGATTTCAAACCATTTTAGTTTTAAAATTCTATTTAGAATTTTGGGTACTTCTAGATAATCTGAAATTAGTTATTCATTTACCAGTGATAAAAAAACAGTGAGCAAATTAATTACTAACATGAAAGAGCTATAATCTCTCATAATTAGACTGATTTTAAAAATCCACGTGGGTGGACTGTTATTAAGTATTGGCACAATTTGTTCCTGAGTAGGTGGCAATGCTGTGCCCAATGTGTCAGGAAAGAAGCCTAGATCCAAACTCATGCAAGAGGATTTTCTTTATCAAAATGAATTTAAAATTTCAGGAGAATTAGCTGCATTGTCAGACTTGCTTTTAGATAAAATATGAAGTCCTTAGCATACACAGGAATACAACCTTTCATGATCTTGCATTTGAATACCTCTGTAATCTCAGCCCCCAACACTTCTCAATTTGCACACAGTGCTGTAGACATATTAACCACTTACCATTCACTGAATCTATTTCCCCAGTCTGCATGATTTTTAGACTCTTTCTTCTTAGCCAGGAAAACTACTTCTATTCACTCAGTGTCTCAAGACAATATTCTACTTATGTTTCCAGATTCAGTTCCAGTAACATCTCTTCTAAGAAACCTTCCTCTCTTCAGAGTTAATTGTTTTTCTCTGTGTTGCCATAGGACATTGGGTAAATGACCACTTTAATAATTATCACATTGCTTTGAGTACTCATTTCCTCATCTGCTTCCCCTAGGCTACAAGAACCTTAAGTGCAATAACATTATCTTGTTCGTATTTGTATTCCCTAGTCTCTCCATAATTTAAGTGAATAATTTAATTAATGAACCTAAATGGTTCAATCTATATTAATAAATACATTATTTAATTTATTAACATGTACAACCCCAAAGCCTATTTTCATTTGTTTATTTGTCTGTTTTTGAGACATGGTCTAGCTCTGTCATCCAAGCTGGAGTGTCGTGGTGTGATCATGGCTCACTCCATCTCCTGGGCTCAAGCCATCCTCCTACCTCAGCCTCCCAGGTAGTTGGGACTACAGACACACATGCCACCATATCTGGCTAATTTTTGTATTTACCACACCTGACTAATTTTTGTATTTTTTGTAGAGATAGGTTTTCGCCATGTTTCCATGCTGGTCTCAAACTCCTCAGCTCAAGCAGTCCACCCGCCTCAACCTCCCAAAGTGCTAGGATTACAGTGTGAGCCACTGTGCCTGGCCAAGCTACCTATTTTCAAATGGAATAGCTGGATAAAATCTTTCTCATTTTAATGAATTTAATCATATACATGTGTCTACTTGTGGGAGTTTTTGCAGTTGAAATTAGGATAGGAGCAGATATTTGTATACCCATGTTCATAGCAGCGTTATTCATAATAGCCAGAAGGTGGAACCACTGAAATGTCTACTAACAGATGAAGAGATAAAACGTGATATATACATTTGAGGAATATTATTCAGCCTTAAAAAATGAAATTCTGACACATGCTACAATATGGATAAACTGCTAAAACATTATGTTCACTGACATAAACCAAGCACAAAAGGATAAGTATTGTATAATTTTACTTCTATCTAGAATAGTTAAATTCACAGAGACAAAATGTAAAATATGGTTAGCAAGGGTTTTGGGGAGGGACGAATTGGGAGTTCTTGTTTAATGGGTGTAGTTTCTGTTTGAGATGATGAAGCAGTTCTGAAGATAGATAGTGATGATAGTTGCACAATGTGAATATACTTGATACCACTGACCTGTCCATTTGAAATTATTAAGATAGTATGTTGTTTGTTATGTATATTTCACAATTTTAAAGAGAATTGTATTATAACATGTAACACATGCACATAGGATCTCTAGGCAATATGGATGTAGATGTTTTGGAATACTCAAGGCTGGGTCAAAGTTAGAACAGAGGTTACAGAATAGCTCCCTCTTAGAGGTCCTCCACTCATTCTAGGAACACATGCCTCCTATTGGCCACAGAATGTTTGGGAGAATAATGCAAAAGGCTTGGGACACCACTTAATTTACATGAGGCTCAAGAGACTCATGCAAAAGAGCTTGTTCCTAGCCTATAATCAGAATATTGACTTTTCTATAGGAATGAGACCAAGAAAACGCAATGAAGCTCGTGGAAAAAAGCATCGTGAGTCAAGAAGCTTGGCAGAGTAGGCCAGATTTGAAACAGGCCTCAGTGTTGGCAGGAAGAATCCCTTTAGATATACCAGGACACTGCACTTGACCATCCCTTCTCCCTTTCCCAAAGTATCTTTGTGGCGCAAGAAATAGAGGGTGGTGGTAAGAAGGCAAAATAGAACATGTCACAAGGGGTCAATAGCTCTCTTGGGGGAATCAGTCTAAGTCAACTAGTCATGAGAAGAGGAGCTTTCCTACTGAAAGAAGAAAGAAGAACCGTAGAGAGTGATGGCTTTATGATGCAAGGCAGGTCCATGCTGGTTGCAGTGTCCAGAAGCATTAGGGATGGAAAGCAGCTAGGCAGCAAAACACAGGTCTGAAGGGCAGCAGCGCAACATCGACTAAGAATGTCAGGAGCCATGGATTACATGATGGGGGAGTTGCAGAGCTGCTGACCACAGCTCAGGGGATGAATAAGAACCTAGAAAAACTGGTCACCTTCTAATTAAGTATGGGGGTTCAGAACATTGCTATAAATGGGAGAAATTAGAGCTTACCAGTGTATAAAACCAGAACTTATGAGGGTTTTATATGGTATGGATATACTTAAAATGGCAAGGTTTAAGTCTTAGTTTCATGGAAACTATGAGATTTCATACCACACTGATGGCATTTCTTTTATTGTCTCATTAATGCTTAAAACAATAATTATACCTGTTTCATCCACCTTCAACCTCCAGGCTGAAGAACCTCACAGAGAACCCTAAGAATTAATAATATGCAACAATTTGAGAAGTGTCTGTTTATATTCTTTGCCCACTTTTTGATGGGGTTGTTTGTTTTGGTCTGGTAAATTTGTTTAAGTTCTTTGTAGATTCTGGATATTAGCCCTTGTCAGGTGGACAGAGTGCAAAAATTTTCTCCCATTCCATAGGTTGCCCGTTCACTCTGATGATAGTTTCTTTTGCTGTGAAGAAGCTCTTTGGTTTAATGAGATCCCATTTGTCAGCTTTGGATTTTCTTGCCATTGCTTTTGTTGTTTTAGTCATGAAGTTTTTGCACATGCCTATGTCCTGAATGGTATTGTCTAGGTTTTCTTCTAGGGTTTTATGGTTTTAGGTCTTATGTTTAAGTCTTTAATCCATCTTGAGTTAATGTTTGTATTGTATAAGGTGTAAGGAAGGGGTCCAATTTCAATTTTCTGCATATGACTAGCCAGTTTTCCTAACACCATTTATTAAATAGGGAACCCTTTCCCCACTTCTTGTTTTTGTCAGGTTTTTCAAAGATCAGACGGTTGTAGATGAGTGGCATTATTTGTGAAACCTCTGTTCTGGTCCATCAGTCTATGTTTCTGTTTTGGTACCAGTACCATGCTGTTTTGGTTACTGTAACCTTATAGCATAGTTTGAAGTCAGGTAGCATGATACCTCCAGCTTTGTTCTTTTTGCTTAGGATTGTCTTGGCTATATGGTCTCTTTTTTTGGTTCCATATGAAATTTACAGTAGGTTTTTCTAATTCTGTGAAGAAAGCCAATAGTAGCTTGATGGGGATAGCATTGAATCTATAAATTACTTTGGGCATATGGCTATTGTCATGATACTGATTCTTTGTATCCATGTGCATGGAATGTTTTTCAATTTGCTTGTGTCCTCTCTTATTTCCTTGAGCAGTGGTTTATAGTTCTCCTTGAAGAGGTCCTTCACATCCCTTGTAAGTTGGATTCCTAGGTATTTTATTCTCTTTGTAGCAGTTGTGAATGGGAGTTCACTCATGATTTGGCTCTCTTGTTTGTTCTATTATTGGTGTATAGGAATGTCTGTGATTTTTGCACATTGATTTTGTACCCCGAGACTTTGCTGTAGTTGCTTATCAGCTTAAGGAGATTTTGGGCTGAGACAATGGGGTTTTCTAAATATACAATCATGTCATCTGCAAACAGGGGCAATTTGACTTCCTCTCTTCCTATTTGGATACCCTTTATTTATTTCTCTTTCTTAATTGTCCCGGCCAGAACTTCCAATACTATGTTGAATAGGAGTGATGAGAGAGGGCATCCTTGACTTGTGCCAGAAGACATTATGAAATCAAAAAACATATGAAAAAAAGCTCATCATCACTGGTCATTAGAGAAATGAAAATCAAAACCACAATGAGATACCATCTCATGCCAGTTAGAATGGTGATCTTAAAAATTCAGAAAATAACAGATGCTGGGGAGGATGTGGAGAAACAGGAAAGCTTTTACGCTGTTGGTGGGAGTGTGAATTAGTTCAACCATTGTAGAAGACAGTGTGGCGATTCCTCAAGGATCTAGAACTAGAAGTACCATTTGACCCAGCAATCCCATTATTGGGAATATACGCAAAGGATTATAAATCATCCTACTATAAAGACACATGCACATGTATGTTTATTGCGGCACTCTTCACAATAGCAAAGACTTGGAACCAACCCAAATGCCCATTAATGATAGACTGGATAAAGAAAATGTGGCACATACACACCATGGAATACTATGCAGCCATAACAAAGGATGAGTTAATGTCCTTTGCAGGGACATAGATGAAGCTGGAAACCATCATTCTCAGCAAACTAACACAGGAACAGGAAACCAAACACCGCATTTTCTCACTCGTAAGTGGGAGTTGAACAATGAGAACACGTGGACATAGGGAGGGGAACATCACACACCAGGTCCTGTTGTGGGGTGAGGGACTAGGGGAGGGATAGCATTAGGAGAAATACCTAATATAGGTGATGGGTTGATGGGTGCAGCAAACCACAATGGCACATGTATACCTATGTAACAAACCTGCACGTTCTGCACATGTATCCCAGAACTTAAAGTAAAAAATAATAATATGCAACAATTATAGAAGCCATATCTCTTAACTTGAACCATAGATTTTGAAGCATCTATTTGAATCACCATCATCTGCTTTAGAACTAACTTTAGTTCTGAGTTAAATGGCTGTTAGCATAAACACAACAAAGAACAAGAATGAGAAAACAGCTTTTACTCCATGCTACAGCCTCTAGTGCATTCCCCTGGAATATATTCCTTTTCACCCCACCATTGAAAATGTTTATCATGGAAAACAAGAGATTCTTTCAATAAACCATTCTCCAAATATCATCTCCTGATATATTAAACTAAAACACTGCATAAGGAGAAAAATGACTAACTCTTTCCATCAATAAGAAAAGGAAACAGTAAATTGTTTTTTAAATTCCGAATTCAGATGTTCTGTTGAGCAGGCAATGCCTAGTTTGTTCAACGGCAGAAAAAGAGAAGAAATGAAATGAGAACTTTTAATAGAAGCAGAAAAAGAATTTAGAGCTGAAAACAAATGTAAGTAGGGGAGATACTTCTCGGGTAATTGTTCAACAATTCCTTATTCTCTTATAATTTTCTGCTCTTCATGATTAATCAGTCTGGGGACACACATCTGGTCCAAGTGGGACAAGCAGATGCTTTCTTCCCAGTTTGAAACAGGAACCAGATAATAATGGGCACTACCAGTCATTGAAGCTGAGTCCAGTAAAAGATTATTTTATTTGCCTTTTTCTTTTTTTCTTTTTTTTTTTAACCTTCATATCACTGCCAAGTCCAAGGAAGATTATTTTACAGAGCTAAAGTGCCTGTTACTTCTGTGCTAAAGCCCCCAGGGCAGGCCTGATCCTTTCCCATTCTAAGTCTTAGTTATTCAGCTTTTTCTGTTTTGAGATACTCCAGTATCCTTCAAATAAATTTCTTTTCTACTCTTCTTCCTCCTCCTTTTATATTAGAATTGCCTGAATTGATTTCTGTAGTTTGTATCCAAAAGAACCTTAATAAATGTGGTATTTATGGCATAAAACTTTTGAAACTTGGAGCAACCCAGTAAAATTTCTCAATAAGACGAACAGAGACAGGATTCTTTCAGATATCAGTACAAATTTCAGGAAGAGGATGATGATATTAGGACAGAGGATTGCCTCAAGGACCAAGGGCCATGTTAAAGCTCAGACCACATGGGCCCCAAGGCTGTAGAAATGTCTCTGTATCTAGCTCTTTGTCCCTAAATTAACTGTTTAGTAGTTCTTTATTTTACCCAAGTGCCAAATAGCATTCAGGTGTTGCTGAATTAGTAATCTCTAAACCTGAATAACCTTCATAATAGTCAGACATTTCTTACAGTTTATCTTTTAAAAGAAAAAAGATAGAGGGAAGAGTGCTTTACTGGTAAGGGGTACCTCTGATGAAATCACTTGTTATTTAAACTAGATACAGGGTTGGGATCTGGGAGAACCCATACCTGCTTAAAAATTACCCAAGAAAAATGTCATAAAAGTGACCAAAAAGGTTTTAGGAGTTGTAGAAGAGTCAAGGGGGATTACTATGAATGAAATTACATTTATGTCTCCAGTGTTAGTAGCTGTTATATTCACGCAATTAATTTTTATTACATTAAGAGTCAAAGGAGCTACAAGACACAGTAGATTGTATCCCTGGAATCAGGATACCAGGTCCAGAAATGTCACCCACTGAAAGTTAAGCCAGAAATAAAAAGAAGGTACATCAAAAGTGCTGAACAATCACATTTATTAGTTATATTATCCCAGGAAAGGTTTTTTTTTCAATCCCCTTTTCACAAATGAAGAAACTTAGTGTCACGGAAGTTAATTAAGTTAGTGAGGGATACAAGGCTAGTAAGTAATAGGGTTGGGATTCAAATAGATCTGCTCAAATCTAAATTCCATGCTAATTACATGGGTTGTGAAAGTTTAGTCATCAGAAGAAGTAACCAAATTTAAATGCTGATTTGTACATATTTAGATGATGAGACTAAAATAATTCACATGTGTTGATCTTGAAAATAAGACACATCCTTAGAAAAAATGGGACTGGAATGGAAATGAGATATTTTAAAAAGCTACAATAGAAATAGATTGTGACTTTTTTGAGGTAGCATAATAGAGAAGAATCTTAAAAGAGAGACTGGGAGAAACAGCACTATTTAGGATACAGCTAGTATTTCTGATTCTACTGATTGGAACTACATACAGAAATTATCTAATGCTAATATTACTTCAAATGTATGGGGCCTAAGAAGAAAGTAATAATTTCTGAGTGACTAGAAGCAAGGGATAGTAAGTCTGCGTATAGATGTATGTCAAGGATCAACGATATCTTGATTTGTCACTGGTGAAATTGAAGGTGAAGGAACAGATAATGTTCTTATGTGTCCCTTCTCTACACACAGAAACTTTCAAATGGCACCAGTCAACAATGAACATTTGTTAAATGAATGCAAATAGATTTCCAATCATTATTTAAATTCATATTTAACAATATAAAATCCTCAAGAAGTAGCACTAATGTCTATCTTGGGAAAAACTTGGACTTTATGTTATTATTACATCTTATACAAGCTCTGCTTTGAAAGATTCATACACAGTAATCTTGGATTCTCAATTGGCAATTTCTTCCAAAACCAGGGTCATAAAATAAAAATGTTCTTCATTGAAAAGTGCTTTATTTGCTTCTTCAGCTTTTTCTAATGAGTGATTTATATTTAGAGCACTTCTGACTGATTATGCAAAAAGCAATAGGATGTCTGAAAATATTCTTTTTAAGTCAGTTCAGGGTACTTATATGACCATAGCATCAACATCAATGTTGTGGTAACAAAGTCATTTTCATGTAATTGCTTAGAGCTGTATTTCCACTCTGTCAAGTGTTAAAATATTTCACTATGTGAAATGTAAAATAAAAGTTTCATAATCTAAATGTCATTAAATACGAACAACACATGTTCATGTATTTATTTTAAGTAACACATAAAATTGTACCCTAGTGCATGGTGGAAAGTGCTATATTTTGATAAAGAAAATATAGTATTAAATATGTTTATTTAGAATAGGAAAGTATACTAAGTTAAATTTTTAACCTAAAGCCAAGCCTTTGCAGTAAAAGTGTTTCTCTAATGCTGTACAACTGTCCTGTAAAAGGCACGGAAATTATTCAAATTACTTACCAGCTTTGAATATATAGCCACATTTACAAAGTAAAAAAAAAAAAAAAAAAGCTTTTTTTCCTGTGATATTCATAAATCTCTAGGATTCTGTAAAAGCAGAAATGACTTCTTTGTTTACTCTTGTAATCTATTAAGTACTCCCTACTTGTATATAAGTAGTACTATATTATCCATGCCCTAAAACATACCTGCTTTCTTTGAACTTTTTTTGCTATTAATAATTTACTGCTTTTTAAATCTTTAGTGTTTTATACCAAAAATGCACATTCACTATAAATCTTCACAAATGGGAAGAAAGCAGAAAAGAAAATAGAAAAACAATCAACCCGAATTGCATTATCTAGATATAACCAGTCTGAACATTTAGTGAATATGATTCTAGACATCTTTCCAAACAAAATACATAGACATAGAGAAAGATTATAGGTTATACTATACATATTATTTAAACTGTATTAATAAACCAGTGTAATTTCATAGAAACTTAATAGAAGACACAAACATTGAAGTAAAATTAGATATTCATTCACACATATTTGGGATATAGATTAACGCTCGCTGTGAGGCCAAGGAAACTCAAGTAGAGAAATGTACATAACAACATTTAGTAGAAAGAAACCTTACTGAATTTAATCCAGTTACATCATGCAAGCAATTACTCAAACTCACATAGGTACTTCCAAGGTCTTGAGTATGCAATGACTGGAAGCAAAATATACCTTTTGTAGGCATTATTCAAATAGTTATTTTTATATTTGGTAGTAGTAAGGTTATTAATTGGAAAGGTTAGGGTAGCATTTCCAGAGAGTAGAAAAGCAGGTAGCAGTGATGTCTAGAATATCAAGGATTCCTTTTACACTCTTCTTTTGGGGTTTCAAGGTGACTTTCGCTGGGAACATGGAAAGACATTGGCATTAGTGGGATTAGTTTTTGATTTCTGGGCATTAGTCTACAAAAAATAATACATAAAATTGTACCCTAGTACATGATTGAAAGTGCAATATTTTGATAAAGAAAATATAGCAGTAAACATACTTATTTAGAATACAAAAGTACACTAAGTTAAATTTTTAACCTAAAGCCAAGCCTTTGCAGTGAAAGTGTTTCTCTAATGCTGTACAACTGTCCTGTAAAAAGCACGGAAATTATTCAAATTACCTGCCAGCTTTGAACACATAGCCACATTTACAAAGTTAAAGAAAAAAAGTCTTTTCTCCTGTGATAGTTTCCTGTGATAAAAATTGCTTTGGTTTCTTGCTAGAGCATAAGCCTTTGCTACAGCCATCCACGGATTATGGTATCATCAATTTTCCTGTAAGAAAAGGGATTAGGACAGCAGAAGATAAGGAAAAAAGAAAATAAAAGAAGGCTTTCATCATGGCAGAGAAGTTTTGGCCTTACAAACAGATCTTGGGAAAGCTCTCCAAGTCTAGAGTGTCGTCTGCTTCTTAGGACAAACTTTCCTAGTCAGCTTTACCCGAAGTTCTCCAATAGGTGTGCAGTTCCAAATGTCTGGAGGGGCCCTTTTGATTGATGAGATGTTGGACCCAAGATTTGAGGCCCTGAAATTTTTTTTATTATTATACTTTAAGTTCTAGGGTGCATGTGCACAACGTGTAGGTTTGTTACATATGTATACATGTGCCATGTGGGTGTGCTGCACCCATTAACTCGTCATTTACATTAGGTATATCTCCTAATGCTATCCCTCTCCCCTCCCCCCACCCCACAACAGGCCTCAGTGTGTGATGTTCCCCACCCTGTGTCCAAGTGTTTTCATTGTTCAGTTCCCACCTATGAGTGAGAACATGTGGTGTTTGGTTTTCTGTTCTTGCGATAGTTTGCTGAGAATGATGGTTTCCAGCCGCATCCATGTCCCTACAAAAGACATGAACTTATCCTTTTTTATGGCTGCATAGTATTCCATAGTGTATATGTGCCACATTTTCTTAATCCAGTCTGTCATTGATGGACATTTGGGTTCGTTCCAAGTCTTTGCTGTTGTGAATAGTGCCGCAATAAAAATACGTGTGCATGTGTCTTTATAGCAGCATGATTTATAATCCTTTGGGTATATACCCAGTAATGGGATGGCTGGGTCAAATGGTATTTCTAGTTCTAGATCTTTGAGGAATCGCCACACTGTCTTCCACAATGGTTGAACTAGTTTACAGTCCCATCAACAGTGTAAAAGTGTTCCTGTTTCTCCAAATCCTCTCCAGCACCTGTTGTTTCCTGACTTTTTAATGATTGCCATTCTAACTGGTGTGAGATGGTATCTCATTGTGGTTTTGATTTGCATTTCTCTGATGAGGCCCTGGAATTTTACTGCAGTGTGTGTGATGAGAAGAACTTGGTATTTTCCCTTCCATTGAGTTTCAAGGACACTCTTTCTTTCATGTTGTTTCCAGAAGATCCAATCTACAGATTCCAGATTGTGAAGAATGTTATTTTCCTCAATTGTTAGATGACAGAAATCTTCCTTTACCTGGTGAAAATACACTTTGGCATAATGAGTTAAAGCCTTGCAGTCGTTAGTCATATCAGAGTTTCAGAGAGTAGGAGATAAATGAGATTCCATTAATAGAAGCATAGGCCTTCCAGTAATAATTTCATGGGGGGCCAGTCTATATTTCCCAGTGGGAGTGGACCTGATTGACATTAAAGCCAATGGTAATATTTTTGGCCAAGGCAACACAATCAATTCAACTAGTTTTGCAAATTTCAGTTTCAAAATGTCACGTGTCCATTGATCTTTCTGGAAGACTGAGGTTGATAGGGACAATGGTAGTGCCATTACAGCTATAACACATTTTTATTTTATTTATTATTGTTTTTGAGACACAGCCTCATTCTGTCGCCCAGGCTGGAGTGCAGTGGTGCAGTCTCGACTCACTGCAACCTCTGCCTCCTTGGTTCAAGTGATTCTCATGCTTCAGCCTCCCAAGTAGCTGGGATTACAGGCACTTCGGGTACATTTCTGCTATCTGATGGGATATTTAAACATTTAAAGAGGATTTTCATTAAGTCGTCATTTTCAATGCATATTATCTGGTTGTATAAAAGCTTTCCCATGCAAAAGGACTGATGTCATAGCAGTAGCTAAAAGGTTATTATGAAATGTGTTTTTGTCATGGAACATTCCTGAGAAATCTTCAGTGATAGAAGTATTTGTTTCACTGGAAACTTGTAAAACAGTTAATAAAATATTCTAGATACAATAGTATTAGGCAAAACTAACTGAATTGACTGGATTGCTTTGGTTAAGAACATTTCGGATTGATGACACTCAGATCCACTTCCAAGGTAAAACAGAAGGTGACACTTCAGTCTTACTGGAAGGTGTATGCACCTGATAATAGAACCTCATGCAGCCTTCACTACTGAATTCTGATAGAGCTAAATGCTGCAATGCTTTAATGCATTATGCCAAGGTATATTTTCATCAGGTAAAGAAAGCTTCTCGTGTTCTATTGACTGAAAACAATCAAACCCTTTATAATCTAGAACTTAGAGATTGTATCTCCTGAGAACAATGTCAGAGAAAGACTGCCTTTGCCATCCGCACTGCAGAAAAACATTAGGAACTTGGGCCTTGAGTTCATAATATCACAACTCAGAAGGTTCCCTTGAGACTCTAGGAACTATACACCCATCAGAGATCTTAAAGTAAAGCTAACCAGGGAAGTTTCTCCCCACAAGCAAATGACAACCTTGAAGTGGACGCTTTTTCCCAGTATCACAGATCAAGACTTCTCTGCTATTAAGAGACTCTTACCTCTCTATTTTTCCTTGCTTATGCCTCTACAAATAAGAGAACTGAGAAGTATCTCTCTAGTACATTCATAGGGTATACTTTTATTTGTGGAGGATTTTGTAGCCAATCTAATACATGGACAATTTTATGCCTTGATAAATGGAAGATGAAGGGCCAATGTGAGCTAGGAATTTTAATGGTACCTTTGTTGCTTCATAATCAGTCAGAAACAGAACATTGGTCCACTCCTCTTAACCTACATCATAGGTTAAAGAGAATGTTGCCAGGAGGACTTCACTATTCTAGATGGGCAGCATTTGTTAGGTCTCTTTTCCCATGGTTTGGAGTAAATAAGGCAATGATTAAAAATTTATTCTTTTTTTTTTTTTTTGAATTCGAATTAATTTTATTTTATAAGGAATTTAGAAAACATGAGCAAATATTCATATTAAAAAAACAAAGTCTGTATATCATTCAAATTTTAAGTCAGTGTGACACTAAAAAATGTACTAACAAAGTAATATGTTTCATTTTAGAACAAAATTGTATCAGTAACTTATCACAACTGATATACAAACACAAAGAAAATGCTAAAATGATGTAAAACTGAATCTCAAAGTGATCCAGTTGGATGAAGGGAGCACCAAGTATCATTGATGTAGGACTGCCATATATTCTACCAAAGAAAACAAACTACCACTAGGTGATAATGATGAGCAAATAAATAAACTAGAGGGAGGGAATGAGCCCACAATTCCTGGAATTTTACAGTAAGTGGTTTATTTGTTTTTGTTGTTACATGTCTTTTGTCTGTTTTCTTCCTTCAAGAAATTAAGTGGATGTGTGAAGGATCCAAGAATACTTCCCAGGTATATCTTACTTTTTCAGGAAGAATAACTTTATACTGAAGAAATAATGATTAATATCCCTATCACTTCAGCTACTGAATATACTATTAAAATTATTTGTTTTAACAACTATAGTATGCTTTTATTTTTTTTCTTTTTAAAAAACTGTAAGTCAAGAATATTTAAAGAATGAAAGTCTCTTCATTTAAGAAACACACAGTCGTCCTTTGGTATCCGAGGGGGACCGATTGCAGGACACCCCTTAAACCCCTCCTCTGTACCAAAATCCATGGATATTCAAGCCCCTTTATGAAATGGCCTGCTATTTGCATACAACCTATGCACATCCTCCTGTATACTTTAACTCACTTTTACTTAAAATACCTAACACAATGTAAATGTTATAGTAAAACTGTTTTACAGCTGCTAAACTGTATTTTAAATTTTTTACATTCTTTTTTCTTTTTTTTTTTTTTCTATTTTTGATCAGTGGTTGGTTTAATCTGTGGGTGTGAAACTCTTGGATATAAAAGGCTGACTTTATCTAACTCCTGAAAAAAGTCCTTTTTTGAAAAGTGACAATAACATGAAGTTAATACATCAGGAGTCTTGAAAAGAATATTAGGTAATCCAATTATAACAATTTAAATTAGAATGTTCAGGAACTGTATCTTGAAGGCTCAAAAATAGAATTTATTTATTTATTTATTTATTTATTTATTTATTTATTTATTTATTTTGAGATAGGCTTACTCTGTCGCCCAGGCTGGAGTGCAATGGTGTGATCCTGGCTCAGATTCTCCTGCCTCGGCCTCCTGAGTAGCTGGGATTACAGGCGCCTATCACCATGCCGACTGATTTTTGCATTTTTAGTAGAGACAGTGTTTTGCCATGTTGTCCAGGCTGGTCTTGAACTCCTGATCTCAAGTGATCCGCCCACCTCGGTCTCCCAAATTGCTGGGATTACATATGTTAGCCACTACGCCCAGCCTCAAAAATACAATTTATGATTCCTTGTGAATTATATTTCACTAAGATGAAGCACATCTAAGTTTAAAACTTGGGTACCATTATGTTTCACAATTTTTGAGAAAGAAAATTCACAACCTACTGAATAATCCTGAAGAAAAATCAGATTAAAAGTAGTAGGATATTTGTAAATAAACATGTATAGATGTATAAAGAAACACTTTCTAGAAGGAAACGTTATCGTATTTAATATTTATAGGCTACACTCTTTCTTTTAAGGAAGATTATAAAAGAGGAGCTAGGTATGGAGCCAGATTCTTTATAAAGGCTCAATAGGAGATTCTACTGTAAAGGCTATGGTTACACAACAGACTTTAAGTTCTTGTAAAAGCATTGTGCTACAGAATAGAATTTCTTTTGATTACTTACTGGCTAAACAGAATTATCTGTGCAGTTACTGATACTTCAAGTTGTACATGGAGGAATACATTGGGCATTATAGAAATTCAGTTGTAAGGAATTAATGAACAGGTTGCTTGCTTAAAAAATAGACTCTTTAGCTCATTCTTTGATCTATTTGATTTTAGTTGGTTTGTTTCATGGGGACCTTGGCTAAGGAGCATACTCTAAACTCTTTAAACTCTTTAAACAACTTCCTGATAGTCATGATAGTAGTCTCTCAGGTGCACTGCGAGAAACTTCTGTATTCTCGCAGAAGTTTTAAATGTTTGGATGCAGCCATCCATATAATGCCAAATGATGTCTATTCAACCAGAATGACAAAAACTCAAAAGAGATGTATGACCTATGAGCTCACTATAACCTACAAATGATGTACTGAGACCAGAAACCCAAAATGATGGCAACTGAGAGTGGCATGAAAACCCTAAATTTTAGTTATACTTTCACCTAAGTGAGAACATGACAAAAAAAGGGGCTTTTTTTTTTTTTTTTTTTTTTTTGAGAAGAAGTCTTGCTCTGTTGCCCAGGCTGGAGTGCAGTGATGCGATAGCTCACTGCAACATCCACCTCCCAAGTTCAAGCGATTCTCTTGCTTCAGCTTCCCAAGTCACTGGGATCGCAGGTGCAGGTAACCACACCTGGCTGATTTTTGCATTTTTAATAGTGACGAGGTTTCACCATGTTGGCCAGGCCGGTCTCGATCTCCTGACCTCAATTGATCTTCTCACCTTGGTCTCCCAAAAGGCTGGGATTACAGGTGTGAGCCACCATGCCCGGCCAGGGGGACTTTTTTTAAACAAAATTATGGGAGGCCATTGTTTCAAACTGAGCTTGTCAAGTAGGCTCCAACAGATCAGATCAAACCCAAATCGAGTCACTCATGCTAAATATGACATAATCAAACTAAATCATTCACTCAGATAGATCCTAAAATAGACCTGGATTTGTTTTTCTCCTATAAACAGTAGATTCAACACAAAAAGGTCCTCCCTACTCTAACCCACACACAAAAAATTACCTGACATTTACAATAATGACAGTGACATCAATGCCTAATGTTTTGGTCTATCTCTCAAAGTTGACCAAAAGGGGAGAATTGTTAAGTTTATATTAAAGCTGCCTCCTTACTTATTTTAAGTTTAACCTAAAAGTTTCCCCATACATAGTAAACTGAACCCTAACTTGATGTGTAAACAGACTAACCTACTCTTGTGTCAGTCACTGAGTTCTGTCCAATTAAAGGTGACCAACTGTTTAAATCATATTCAAATAAGGCAAATGCCAAACTGTAATGCATCCAGTTGTTTCTTATCTCACTTCTGTTTTCTGTATGTCACTTTCCTTTTACTGTTCATAAATGTTCTTCCACCATGTGGCTGCACTGGAGTCTCTCTGTGTCCACTCTGGCTCAGGAGGCTGCCCAATTCATGAAGACTTCTTTACTCAGTTAAACTCTGCTAAATTTATTTTGTTTAAGGTTTTTCAACAATGTTCATGCAGCTTCACTTTACAGGGACAGGGAATATTAATTGTCAGAAAACAGAAATGAAATACAGAAATAGCTTGATTATTTACAGCTTGGCTCAGCATTTGCCACATTTGCACGTGGTCTGCAGACTATGATTGGCTTACGCTTAGCGACTATGATTGGTTGAGACTAAGCCACATGTTACAAAATATACCCTTAATTTAGATTAGTCTGTATACACACTATGTTAGGTTAAGGATGTTAGTACAGAGGCAGCTTTAACAATCTAATTTAACAATATTATTTAATTTAACAATATTATCCAGTGGCATAGAAAGAATAATGTTACTTTAGGTTTTGACTAAATAAACAAATGTTGAAATATCCTAATAGAGGACACAGTGGCCAAAGTATACTCCAAAAACATCCAAGTAATAATAAGATTTGAGTGAGCAAATTTTAATGACAGATTTTTAAAAAATTCTCTTAAGAATAAATCATTCAAACCACAGTAAAATAGTTGATAATGATTATTTGATATTACTGCCCATCAATAAAATGCAACTGTAGTCAACTCTGCGAAAGTCTTATATTTACATTTGGAGGAACTCAGAAACGTCAGCTAGGCACCTGTTAGGTACAACTTTATTAGAGTGGCTTTTAAAAATCTCTAATCAAGGTCTCTCAGTGTTTCCACAAAGAACTTCTTATAATCAGGGTGATTGATGCCCCTTCAATCAGGGCAATTGTTTGTGTGGGAAAAATATAGTATGTTGAAATAGGTCTCATAGTCAAAGGAGCCACTTGGCCACTCTGAAGTTAGAGAAAAGAAAAACAGCTTCTAGATAGAAGAAAGAATGACTTAGGAAATCCAGCATAGTACAATACTATGCCATATTGCTGGTATGCCAAAAAAAAAAAAAATCTATGGCCTAAGCAATTTTTAAAGACTCCCATTAAGGTAAACGGCTTTTGCAATAAGGACAGATGACTGAAAGAGGGCTTTACCTTCATCAGATATTTTGTATTCTAACACAGAGAATGTGGGCTATAAAAGAGTGACACACACACTCTATTAAAATATTTGTTCTCAGTTTTACTAATTTTACACCTCTATATGTTACAAGGGAAAACACTGATCAGGCTGAGATTAGGTAAAGAATATCCTAAAATAAAACACAAGCATTCTATGCTTTTTGTTTTATTTTTTCAAAGTATTTTCAGGTTCATGGCAAAATTGAAAGGTAGAGAGATTTGCCATACACTCCTCCTCCTCCTCCCCTGCCGTATGCATATCCTCCTCCATTACCAACATCTTCCACTAGAGGGGTGCGTCTGTTACAAAATGATGAACCTACATTGACACATCATTACCACTCAGAGTCTACAGTTTACACTAGGTTTCCTTCTTGGTGGTGTACACTCTATGTGTTTGGACATTGTATAATAGCATATATCCACCAATATAGTATCACACAGGGAAGCTGCGCTGCTCTGAAAATCCCCTATGTTATTCCTATTCATCCCTCCCCGACTCCAACCATGGTAATCACTGCTCTTTTCCCTGTCTCCATAGTATTGCCTTTTCCAAGCGTTCATATAGTTGGAATCATATGTGATGTAGCATCTTTCAATGAGTAATAATCTATTTATGTTTTCTTCATGTCTTTTCATGGCTTGATAGCTCTTTTTGGTACCGAAAAATATTCCATTGTCTGAATGTACCCGTTTATCTTTCAGGGTTAACACAAGTCTCTTAACATTTAAAATTTTATTTTTGTTGTCAATTATTGTTCATTGAATAGTTACTAAAAACAGAATGATAATGAATGATTACAAATAAAACCATTTTCCAGAAATAATGGCATTTCTATACATCCAGATGACTCATCGCTGAGTTTGCCCTGATGTTTTGTTCATTTTCCTACTTGATGCATTAGCTCATTGGTAACTCCCTACCCCCATGAATAAGAAAAAAAGTTTTTTAAAAGTATCACTTAAGAACCCAGAGCCTTTTTGGTGAAAAAAAATCATAACTTCAGAAAAGGAAGTACCAATAAAAACCATCGTACGTGTTCAAAATTTAAATCATTCTTGGCCAGGTACCTTGGCTCACACTTGTAATCTCAGTGATTTGGGAGTCCAAGGGGAAAGGATCCCTTCATGCCAGGAGATCCAGGACAGCCTGGACAACAAAGCAAGACTCTGTCTATACAAAATAAAATAAAATAGCCGGCCATGGTGGCGTGTGCTGTAGTTCCAGATACTCACGAGGCTGAGGCAGGAGGACCACTTGAGCCCACGAGTTTGAGGCTGCAGTGAGCTATGATAGCGCCATTGCACTCCAGCCTTGGTGATACAGCGAGACCCTAAACAATGAAATCATTCTCATGAACTTATTGGACAGAATTTCTTTAGGTAGCAATTGCATGGATCGGTACTAATTACCATATACAAAGTTTTAAAGATAAAGACCCTCTGCCCAAGTTGTTTATCACACACCAGAGTTTACATTCATTGAGGAATATGTGCCAACCAATGTGCTAAGCACTTTCTTGGCATTTATCTCATTTAATTCTCACAGTAATCCAGGGAGATTCATGGTGACAATTTTCCCCAAATGTATAATTTACTATAATAAGAAGATAACAAAGCCATGAAAATTCGTAAGCAAGAGCACATGCATGGGATAAAAATGGAGCTGATGAGAAGATTAAAAGATTGAACAGAGTAAAATTAAGGGATTACGTGAAGTCTGGAAGATGAAAATTGAACAGTGTGTTACAGAGGAAGAGGAACGAGCCCACTATTTCTCAGGAGTCAGTAATTACAGACTATATTGTTATCAGGTATCAGACTTTAAAACACAGGAATTACAATATGTCAGCCTACTCGGGAAAGGCAGAATTTTATTTCTGAAGTGTTTTGACTACGAAGCTGGGACACCAAGACCTCTCTACTCATCACTTAGAGAATTGTTGGACTACTTTCACTTCATAACTTCATAGCTCAGTGAGCAAAAGCTAATTGTCAGTTTTATGATAAGATTAAGCTCTCCTTTCTACTGGGGTAAACTAAAGAACTTTCTCTTTCTTTTTGAAAAGGAATCAATGGCTTAGATCATTTCCAATTTAAATAAATTTACTGGAATAAGGGAGATTACCCTAAACCCGTAAAGACCGATAAATCCTTTCCTCATTTTCTTTCATAAAGCATGTCAAGCACACTACATTCAGTGCTGACACTGCTCCTCGGCAGAAAGACCTAAAAGTCCCAGAGGGAAAAAAAAAAAAAACCACACATAAAAATCTCCATTCTCCCTGATGACCATATTGTTTTATTTATCTTTATTGAAAACTGCAGTTTTGGAGACATTATGATGTCTTTTGAAATATATGTGTCAGAGGACCTATTTTTCCTTGAATAATTAAAAAAAGGTAAATAGGTATTTTTCATAATCACACTGTTTTTTACTAAATAATTTTAGATGAAAGATTATATAATGATTTTCATTAAATAGTATCACAAAGCGAATTCAGATGAATTCAGACCCTTTGATGAGCTGTAGCCTTATCCATGCAAAACTGGTAGTTTAGGAAGATTAACCCAGGATCTAGACGAGAAAGTGAATCCTATTTTTTTTCTTCTTAGAGTCACTTAACAGAATGGAAGCCAAAATTCTGCCTCTAAAGTCCCCAGCAGAAGTAAATCAGAGTAGTGTTTTCTGATTCTCCCCGAGTGTGTCATGGTTTGTGTGGGTGCCCTGCTATGAAACACAGGTATGAGAGACGGAACAGGGCGATTGCCTCATGTGTTGCCCTGAGAAAGATGACAGACTCTGCTTACAGGGCAGGAAATGAGGGTTGTGAGCTTGCACGTCTTTCCATTCCCAGACTGCACCAAGAGCACCTGTAAATAGCACACCAAGCCTTAAAGTGACACATGCCTCTCAACGGCACGCTTAACCCATATACATTCACAGTCCTCATTACCTTTTTCAGACATTTGTTTCAAAGTAGCTATGAGTTACTGAGATAAGCCCTTTAATGTATGTGCTTTACACACATGATCTCATTTAATCTTTCCACAACCACAACCTATAGGGCAGTACTTTCCAGGGCAACAACATAAATTTCCAGAAATTAGTGCATGGTATAGTTTAAGATTAAACTCCACAGTGTAACCACTGTGCTGTGAGATTGAATGACATTTAATTCATTTACGTGAGTTGTAAATGCCTAATTATTAATAACAATTAAAATTCTGTTTGAATATATAATTTATATATTCATTATATAACATAGACATTTAAAATATCCATGTTAATTGTAGAGTTCAATGGGTTTTGATAAATATATACATTTTGGAAACAAAAATTATTTATATACATAAACTAACTGTGTGTATGTGTATATATATGCCATTAAATTTATATTTAATATAATTATACTTTTAGTGCTATTTTAAATGTACTCTTATTTTAACTTAATTTTCCAGTTGCTTGTTGCTAACATTTAGAAATACAATTGATTGTTAAAATTTGGATCTTACATCCTATGACTGATGAATTCACTTATATTTTCAAGTAGATTTTTGTATATGCATTAGAATTTTCTTTTTGACAATTATATTATCTTTGAATACAGGGAGGCTTACTTCTTTCTTTCCAAGATCTATTCTTGTATGTATGTATGTATACATGTATGTGTGTGTGTATGTGTTTATGTGTTGCCTTTTGGATTTTTTAGGACATGCAGTACAATATTGAATAATAGTGGTGAGAGTGAACATTCTTGAATTTTCCCGATTTGGGGGAGGTACAAGTTCAATATTTATTCAGAATGAAGTTAGCCTTTAGGTGTTGTTTTAACAGATATCTTTATCAGATTGAGAAAGATCACTCTTTGTTTTTGTTGCTGAAAGTTTAAATGGGACATTGAATTTTAGCAAATGTTTTATTCATGTATTATGATGATCACATAAATTTCTTACTGATTTATTTTTAACTTCATTGACTCTTTCCTCTGTCATCTCCATTTTGCTGTTGATATCATCCAATGACTTTTTAATTTTAGGTATTGTATTTTCGATTCTAAAACTTTAAATTAAAAAAAAATTGTTTCTATTTCCCTGCTGACAACTTGTCTTTTATTTATTTAATGTGTACTCAGCTTTACTTTATAAAACATGCTATATTAGCTGCTTTGAACTCTGAAAAATTCCAACCTCTGGCTCTTTTCCCAGAGTGCTGTTTTCTTTGAAAATTGGTCAGATTTCTTGGTTCTTTTTATGTCAAATAATTTAGAATTGGATGCTGGACATTTTGAATATTATTTTGTGTAAACTATAGGGCTTGTTATGATCTTCTGGAAAAATGTTGCTTTTATTGTTACTTGATTTAGTGAGTAATCATCCAGGTAAGGTAAGATCACTTGTTCAGCTTGCCTTCTGTGGATGGTGGTTCAAATACCAGCTTAGTTTTCAAAGTTTATGCTATGTGCCTTTGTCTATTACACACATGTACGATCTGGGAGTTAGTCTGAGACTTGGGCCATGATTTAAGCCTTAGTTTGGTTTTCATCACCTTTGTTATACTGTTTTGGGTCGGTTTCATCCACACATAGCTAAAGGGTAAGCCTGAGGCTTGTGCAGGTTCACATATAGTATTAGGAAATCTCCTTTTTCAGCTTTTTTCTCTCTGGAATTCCCACGCACACTCTGCCCTATGTGGAACTCCTTTTCAGATATCCCTGGTCAGATGTACAGGATTTTTACTGAAGTGTTAACTTCCTGTGCCACTGCTCTCCTATGCAGCTGTGTAAAAAATAATATAAAACTTACCATCCCCACTCCATGTCATATGGTTGCCTTTCTTAATTTTGACTTTTCTTCACATTTCAGAACACTCAGGTAGTTGATTTTGTATTTTGTCTAGAGCTTTTAATTGTAATCATAGGAGAGAGCTTATAGTAGGTGCTTCTTGTCATGGCAAAAGAAGAACTTGGTATAGGTGCTTATTATTTTGGGTATAGACTTCTAGTTAATACAATTTTTTTTAGTATGTTTAAGACGTTGTTTCATTGGTGATCTGCACCTTTCATAATGAGAAGGCAGGTCTTATTCTTTTTGGAGTTCTTCTGTATGTAATATGTCTCTGCTACTTCTTTATAGGTATTTTTCCTTATCAATCATTTGTTTTCTGAAATTGACTATGATATGTCTAGATATTGCCTTCTATTTGTCTTCCTTAGTCTTTACTGAGCTTCCTGGGTCTATGACTTACTGTTTCTAAAGAAACGTGAAATTTTATTTTCTGGCCAGTATTTCTTCGTGCATTTTTCTGAATCATTCTCTGTTTTCTTTACTTCTAGAATGTCAGTTGCAGGGATTTTAGATTATTTGCTTCAGTTCCACAAACTATTAAACCTTTAATTCATCTTTTAAACTCTCCTTTTCTGTCCTTCAATTTGCATGGTTTTTGCCAAGTTGTCCTCAGGTTTAATATTTTTTTTCTATTGTTCTATCTATTCTGCTATTAATCACATCAAATAATTTTATAATTGAAGTATTGCATTTTGAATTCAGATTTTATTTTTCATCTTTTTTATACTTTCTAAATTATCCTACTTTCCTCCCTTTGTGTCTAACTTTTCCTGAAGAATCTTTATCATACTTATCACAGTTATTTACAGTCTTCATCTGTTAACATCAATGACTTAGCTCTTTGTAGGTCTACTTTTTTTTGACTAATTTGTTTCTTAATCATTCATAGGTGATGTTTTTCATCAGTATTTTTTGCATGTCTACTAATTTTTTATTGTATACTCTACATTGTGTACAACACATTGTAGCCACTCTGGGTTAATTTATCCTTTCCAGAAGAGTGTTTTGTTTTGTCCTTGCAGGCAATTAAATTAGTGGTGAAACATCTTAAATATGTAGAAACTTTGTTTCAGGTGTTGGGGTGAGTCTATTTGGGCTCTGCCCCTACCCTAGGTGAATACATTTTTCTTTGGATCTAGTCTATACTTCTATGGCATATATTTTTAAGAAGTTCAGTGGAGAGTCTGGGCACGGTGGCTCATTCCTGTAATCCCAGCAATTAGAGAGACCAAGGTGGGCAGATCATGAGGTCAGGAGATCGAGACCATCCTGGCTAACACAGTGAAACCCCATCTCTACTAAAAATACAAAAAATTAGCCAGGCATGGTGGCGGGCACCTGTAGTCCCAGCTACTCGGGAGGCTGAGGCAGGAGAATGGCGTGGCATGAACCTGGGAGGCGGAGCTTGCAGTAAGGAGATTGGGCCACTGCACTCCAGCCTGGGCGACAGAGTGAGGTTCCGTCTCAAAAAAAAAAAAAAAAAAAAAGTTCAGTGGAAATCCCAGTGTATTCACAAACACACTCTAGCCTGTGAGAATTCTAATTTCAAACTATGTTTTCCCTGCAATGGGTAGCCAGTGGCAGCTGAAATCTTTGTCAACATCTTCAGTTTTGTACAAATTTTCCCTAATTGGGCTCCTTGGAGTATCACCCATGCAAGCACAGCTCAGAGATGAACCAAAAATTTGGTAAGTGTTTAAATGCATGTTTGAGAGCTGCCCCTCTGTGGGCTCCTTCTCTCTAGGATTTTTCTTCTTTACTTTTAGATGTTCTGCCACTCCCAAATTCCATCACCTCACTACTGATTTCTGCCTAGTTTCTAGCTTCCCTTGCATCAGATTTGGACGAAGGATTCTAATGTCAACATACTACTTTAAGGAGCCAGAAGTGATACTGAGGGTTTGCTCAAATGACCTTCAGGGGAAAATACAAATAAAAGCAGTATCATTCATATATGCAGAAGATGAATGATTCATGGTTTCAGCTCTTTTTTTTTTATTTTGTGGTTAATCATTGACCAATTTTATTTGTGTGTATGTATGTGCTGAATTTGGTGAATATCGTAAATTTGACTTTAATTTTTCCCAAATTAAGCAAATATATATAATGTATATATTTAAAAAGTTGCTATTTTATATTGTTGATACACAGAAACAAAATCAATTAGAAAAAAATCAAAAATTGATTATATCTTTAGATGTTGCAGAAAGAGCATAAAGATTGGAGTCAGTAAACTGTGTTCTACTTTTCGATCTTTCAAAAAATAGCAATGTGATTTTTGAAAAATCACAATTCATTTTTCAAAGAAATATATCCTCTTGAACTTCAAATAATGAAAACTTCTCTGTCTTTTTTTGATTTTTTTTTTTGAGATGGAGTCTTGCTCATCACCCAGGCTGGAGTGCAGTGGCGTGATCTCGGCTCACTGCAAGCTCCGCCTCCCGGGTTCACGCCATTCTCCTGTCTCAGCCTCCCGAGTAGCTGGGACTACAGGCGCCTGCCAACGCGCCCAGCTAATTTTTTGTATTTTTAGCAGAGACGGGGTTTCACCGTCTTAGCCAGGATGGTCTCGATCTCCAGACCTTGTGATCCACCCGCCTCGGCCTCCCAAAGTGCTGGGATTACAGGCATGAGCCACCGCGCCCAGCCAACTTCTCTGTCTTAACATCATTGCCTGTAGAGAAATAATTTATTTAAAATATATTTGATTGCCTACTATATTTGCCAAGCACTGTGTAGGCACAGGAGATAAAACAGTGAAGAAAATACTGATAATTTTAGTTAGTGTGCAAGTAAATTTAACTTTTAACCTTAAGTTCAATATGGTGGGAATATCAGTTGATACATATTTTTGAAAAGGAGTCACACATTATGTATCAGGTACCCTTTTTTGAAAATAAATTTTTTACCAAGCAACACTATTTCTGGAGTCTAAGAAACTAACTATAATGCATCTGAAAACTTATTAACAATAGTGGAACTCAGGTGCTCATAATATAATTGTGATTGGTAAAAAAGTTACTACTATATGACAATAAACTGTAGCCATTAAAAATAGTGTTTACAAGGAATGTTTAATGATGTGAAAAATGCTTATGATATATACATAATGGATGAAAAAAGCAAGAGCACACATAGCTTGATCTGAGCAAAACAAAACAGTATGTACAGATGGCAGAAAATATACCAAAATCTTAATGGTGCTTACTGCTTGGTGGTAGAATTACTGATAATTTTATTTTCTATTTCTTATTTTCCATGTTTTCCATGATTTTTTCCCAGTCACTGCTATTGTTCATACTTGTAATTACACAGTAATGTAATATTTTTTATATAATTGATTTTTCATTTTATTTTTGATAATTATGATATATATTATGTGACATATTATTTGATAATTATTATTTATGTAATATTTAGAAGAATATGATATATTATGATGATCATTTGATACATTCTATGTAATTTACTCCTTTAAATTAAGTAAAATAAAAGTGGCTGCTCAAGTATTTTAATTATTACAATAAATGGAAATAAGCAAATCTTCCTCCTTAAGAGGCCACTACTATCATATTGTGTTTATAAACCAAATCCAAGTATATATTTCTCATACAATAACTGCATTGAAATGTAAAAATCAACAATGGGAAGAATTATATAAACTACAAGCAAAATAAAGTAGAGGTAGCAGGAATCATATAAAGCAAAACAAATAATAAATGAAAGCAAAAAGTAAACTGGGGCAAAGGAAGTCATTCTACATTGGCAGAATAAATAACACACCATGATGGTTTAATAACAGCATCAACACATACAGACAAAACAAACTATAAATGCAAAGGGAAACTAGCTGGAGCAACCACTGTGAACAGCTTTAACACAACTATTTTAGCTCTTGACAGAGAAATAAGCAATAACCAAAAAAACAGACAAACCAAATTTGAACAAGATATGTCATGAAGGCTATATTTTAACCCTGTACACTATGGTGAATGAATTTTCATTTCAAGCATCCTTGAATCATTTTCAAAAGCCCTTTGTTTTTTTTTTTGTTTTTTTTTTTGTACTAGACTTCCAGGAAAACAGCATTGTATTCAAGGAAGCAGAAATTATGGAAGTAATATTCATCTAACTATTTCACAATTTTACAAGAAGTTAGTGACTGTGGGTGATTGAAGGCTCCAGCCATGTTACAGTTCCCGGGATCAGCAGTCACAGTGTCTCTTGTTCACAAGCAGTGCCTCCCTCCAGCAGCTTACCAGGAAGCACATGTACAATAAGAGAGTTACAGGTACCTGGGCATTTGCTTTTAGAAAATGGATTATAGTTGTTTAAAACCAAGGAGAAGAGAGTGTAATGTTGAATCTGACCAATTTTGTGGATATGGCTGAACTGACCAAGGATTCTAATGTCAATATGCTACTTTAAGGAGCCAGAAGGGATACTGACGGTTTGCTCAAATGACTGGTTGAAACCTAGCTTGAACTGAAGACTATTAAATGAAGTTGAGATGCCAGTACAGATAAGAATCTTAAGTCTTAGGGATATGAAAATTTTAGAATGAGCTGCTTATCAAATTGCTAATTGGAAAGGTCCAGAGACTTGCTTCACTGAAGCATAGAGAAATACAATAGTCTAAAAAGTATTAGCAATACAGGAAAGCCATGTATTATAGGAATCATTCTCTACATGAAGAGAGGCCAGTGGAAAATGCCTTCATAGACTCAGGTTCTCTGATTTCAATGGGGATGATGGGATCCCCAAATGACTGAGGCTGGAGAGCAGGGATTAACCACTGGAGAAAAGATGAATTTGTTTATGTAAATGGGCAGCAGCCTCAGAGAAGTATCGGAATGCTATGACCCAGAAAGGTCTTTGTGTTAGCTAATTGTTCAAATATCCCATAAGCTAAAATAGGTGGGTAGACTACTAATGTTTCATTTGATATGTAAAAGAAAAATAATTACTCACTTTCAGGTGAAGGTCCTTGACTTAAAGCAATCATAATTTAAAATCCCAGTTCCTAACCAAATTCCCAGACCTGCTTCAATTCACAGACTCAGGAGCCTGTTAGTGAAGGAGAAAACAGAATGAGTTTTCTCAAGAAAGGACATTGAGACAATGCTCTAAGTATGCAACTGAACCTTCCTCCTGCAGCCACCTGACAGGGAAACTTTTTACTGGTGAAAGGAAAATATACAGATTTGTGAATATTACTAGACACCAGCTCTACACTGACACTAGTTCCTGACACCTAGGATGCCACTGTGGTCCATCAGTCAGAATGGTAGCTTATGGATGTCTGGAGCTTTCGTCTATGCAACTGTATCCTCAAATACAATCTAGAATATATAGTTGGAATATACACACTCAGAAATGGAAGAATCTCCAGGTGGTTTTCTGAAAAATGCAGTGGGATCTATTTTGTAGAAAGAACCGAGAAGCCTCTGAAACAACCACTCTCTATAAAAAACTAAACCAATCCTGTATGCCTAGGTGAACCACAAAGTATGAAAGATGCAGGAGTAGTGTTATTCTCAGATTCTCTTTGTTTTTTGCAAAGGACCAATGCATCATAATAACAGTAGACAGTTGTAAATTTAATCAGGTTGTGACTCCAACAGCATCAATGGAGTTTTTACTAGAGAAAATCAGCACAGTTCCTGCTACCTGCTATGCAACTACTATTTGACAAATTAATTTCCCCCTATCTTAATTAGAGAAACTATATCAGTAGTCTGTTTTGTTTTCATCTTACAGACATCTCAGTACACTTCTACTGCTTTAACTCAGAACTGTATCACTTCTTCTCTCTACCTTAATACTGTACACAGGAATCTTTATTATTTTGTCATCATAGTGGTCTGCTGGTCACTAGTTACGTCATGCTGACTATATCTGGTGAGAAGGATGTAGTAAACACTCTAGATGATTTGGTGAGACCGATCTCTCTCTCTCTCTCCTCTCCCTCTACTATCTACCAAAAGTAGGAAATAAATCTCATTAAAATTTAGTCTGCTGCCTCAATGAGATTCCTAAAAGTCCACAGTTTAGAACATGTATGTCTGGTATTCTTGGGGTCTAGTAGTCTAGCATAATACACATAGCCTAGGACGTGTATGTCCAGTTCTCCTATATGTAGATCAAGTGACACTGTGTACAACCTGCCACCAAGAAAATGGCACAATAATTTCTGGGCCTCCTTGTATCCTAGAGACTAGACTTAAATGTGTTTCTCTGAGGCATTGGAAGGCTGCCACTTTTGAGCAGACACCAAAATAAGAGATGGGTTCTAACAAGTCCAGGATATTCAATGTAAGCTATTCTGCTACTTAGGCCTCATGATCCAGTAGATCCAAAGTTCTCAAAATGTCTTCCCCTCACCATGGCTGATTTTGCTATTGCCATTCCTGAATGCTTAGTCAGACACCACAGTGAGCTCCCACTCCGACACAATTACCTAGGAATTCAGCCAACCACCTGCTAGCAGGCTGGGTGCAGTCAATCCCTTCCATCTTGAAATGGAAAATAATTCATCATCACTGGAATAAACACTTTGGATTTTATCCAAAATCATGCCTTTAGCACTCTTATTTGTACCCTAACTGAATTCCTAATTCACTTTTATATTATCTCACATGACATTGCTTTGAATTAAAGAACTCATTTCATAGAAAAAGAAGACAATAGGCCCACTCCCAAGGGGTTCATTGGTTTTACTATTTATTCCCTCATTTGAAAACATCTAATCTACTGGGATGGTGGAACGGCCTATGGCAAATTCTGCTTGGCCAGCTGACAAGACATTCCAGGGCTGATATCATATCTTATATGGTGTATATATGCTTTAAACTAGTGACTAATACATGATACTATTTCTCTCATATTCAGAATACCTGGGCCCAGGAATCAAGGTACACAAGTAGAGTGACTCCTCTCTTCATTAATCCTAATGCCTCAATTAAAAAAGAATTTATTCTTGCCCCCACCTCGGCTTTAAGCTTGGCTAGTATTGAGGTCTTAGTTCTCAAGACAGGAATGCTTCCACCCAGGACAAACTGATGGCTTCAGAGAACTTAGAGTTGAGACAGACACTTGAATATTTTTTAGTTTTCATGCTAGTGACCCAACAAGCAAAAAGAAAAAAAAGAAAAGAAGTCTAGTATGCAATGATCAATCTCAAACATCAGTAGGAAATGGGTTTGCTGTCAGAGAACGAGAGAAGTGAGGACCATGTCAGCGGTGCCTGGTAGCACTTTAGTGTCCAGTAGTAGAGTTAACGAGCAATTATAGCACATCAAGAAAGGCATTGCCTTTAATAACTCAGTGCTTCAAAAATGAAGCTTTAGCTCAGGCTATCTGGTAAATAATTCTGATCAGCTGACAAGATGGCTGAGGCAAGAGACAAATTGAGTGGAAATAAAACAGACATTAATATTAATCACAACCTTGCAGCCACTTACACTTAGAGAAGTGAAGATTTAGCCTTTATGCATATTTCCTCACTTGTGATGCCTGCATTTGTATGTGTTTACTAATATTTTCTCCCTCTCTACCTCCTCCTTATTGATAGTGATTAATATTATAACATAATCTTTAGGTTACAGAATATGAAGGCAATTGATAGAACTAAAAATGGAAAAATTACTCAGATAAGAATATTGTGATTCATAGGTCTTTTTCCTGCCATCTTTCTTTTTGGAAAAAGGTGATTTTTAAAAAATCTTATCAGGACTAGTTGCGTGATGATGTCATTGAAATTGTTGCTATTCAGAAGTTAAATATAGGTAGAAAGAAGTGTACTTGTGGATGCTGAGTAAACAAATGGGTGGATTGTTCCACATATGGTCTCTGGCTACTCAGTTCCATTTTTCTTGTTTTCTTTTGTATTGCAAGGGGCTAGAAGTCTGAAAAAAACAATACCAAGTATTTCAAGGCAGCTGGATTATGATTAGGTTTTACCAATGAGGGTCATAACTAAGGTGTTAAAATGTGGGGGAAGTAAGATGTTATCCTGTTCCATGAGGAAAAGTAGAAGGCAACGAAAAGTGACCACGGGCTCCAGAAAACTCCAGCAACTTCAATGTGTGCAGTGATGGCTTCTGCTCAGGTGCAGCAATTGGTGTCTCCAGCAGCCTCAGCAGTTACACTTTCAGTAACTTCCGTAGCAGCAGCAATAGCAGGAGCTAATGGATCCTGCTGTGCATCAGAACCTCAGGCAGCTCAACAGAGCGTGTGGGCTCCTGAGCCTCAGCTTAGGGCTGTGCTCAGAAGCAACCTCCTGACCCCTGAGGAACATCTTTCTTTTGTACTTTCAGTCTTTCCTACACCTAACTTTCTGATACCCATTCCATCACTTGCTTCTTTATTTGTCTTCAAGTTACCACATCACTTTCGTTTCCAGTTCCCAGAATTAATCCCTTGAAGTATCTAAGTGAATCCTTTCTCCTTGACTGAATATTGATTACTATTTATAATTTCTAACTGCAATAGAGGGTGAATTGTTGCACAAAGAAGTAGAGTGAGCAATCTAATAGGCCATCCTGTAGAGTTAGGAGGACTTTCTTTAGACAGATTCCGTATGTTGGGCTCTTAGCAAGTTGGTAGACAAGTTTTCTAATCATTATCCCCAAAGCAGCTTCTAATTACCACATAACATTAAAGGAACCCTTAAAACAAATAATGTCCCATATTCTCTGATTTGCATGGGGCCTGAGGGCCTCATGAGAAAGAATGTGAATACTTTCAGAATGTAGAGTTCAGACAAATATTGATCAACTCACATCCAACCAACCTGAGCTGCCCCAGTTCCCTGCCTTACCTCTTGGTCCCATCTGCAGTTACACCTGTCACTTGTTCTATGTCAACCAAACTGTCCAGTTTGTTCTCCTCAACCCTTCACAAGACCTGTCTGAGATGTGGGCTGATATTTGGACTTATGTGGATTTTACATGAAACCACTTATCCTGAGGATTCATGAAAATGATAGGACTTCCTATTCATCACAGACGTGAGTTTCAGTGCATTGAGATTTGATGAATTAGTGTTAATAGTTGATGTGAGCACTACTGTACTTGGATCTGATGGCTTTGAAAATATTTAACTAACATTTTTACAAGACCACAGCATACTTTAGCCACTTCCAATGATTGCACGTCATACTGTCAATCACAAGTTCTCATAATTTAGTATTTATTTTACCACTTTATTGTACCTTTTGATACCATGCACAGACAAATGTACCTATTTTCTTCTCATTGAATAGGTGTTTTTTACAGGAACTAAACTATATTGTAGAGTCAAATTTTAACCCATGTTTTTGAAGTTTTCATTTTTATTATCATGCATAATACAACAGGAAGCTTTTATCTCAAAAATGCTTTCAGAGCTAATAGTTTTCATCAATTTGTGGCACTTCCTAAGAAATGACTTGTCTTTGAAGCACCACAATATCAGCCATCTAAATGAGAAATAACTGAAGTCTTTAAAATTTATTTATTTGATCAAACATGTCTCATACAAAAAAACTGTCATACACCAATGTCAAAAATGACTGTAGATGCCATCTGTGTATGTATTTCATTTCATTTTGACTTTCAATAAATCAAGGCTCAATTTTATAAAAAAGCAAAACACAAAAAATACAGTGGTCCAAACAAATTAGTTGTTTTGTATTGGAAATCTGTTGCTTTTAACACTATTTGAACAACATGTGCCATTCACTAAAATAGAATTTGTGTATATTTTTTTCAGGTTAGAGGTTATATAGAGACTAAGATAGAAACATATAAAATTAATCTGAGTATACACACATATGATTCATTTAAAACATTTCTTCTATCTTATTTCTATTATGTGCTCTGAATATGACTTAATAAGTGAAAATGCTTCTTCAAATATAACTGTTTAGATAAATCATGGTAAACTGGATATACCAGTAGTTCTATGACTCTATCCAAACAGTGTGTGGCTACATAATATTGTTGTACATATTTATGAGACACTTTTTTTGTTTTTTTTTTTTTAAGACAGAGTCTTGCTCTGTCTCTGAGACTGGAGTGCGGTGGTGCAATCTTGGCTCACTGCAACCTCAGCTTCCTGAGTTCAAGCTATTCTCCCGCCTCAGCCTCTAGAGTAGCTTGGATTACAGGCATCCACCACCATGTCTGGCTAATTTGTGTATTTTAGTAGAGATGGGGTTTCACCATCTTGGCCAGGCTGGTCTTGAACTTCTGACCTCGTGATCCACCTGCCTCGGCCTCCCAAAGTGCTGGGATTACAGGCGTGAGCCACCGCGCCCGGCGCGATACCTTTTCTTAAGAGTTGTAAAGGGCCAGGTGCAGTGGCTCAAGCCTGTAATCCCAGCACTTTGGGAGGCCGAGACGGGCGGATCACGAGGTTAGGAGATCGAGACCATCCTGGCTAACACGGTGAAACCCCATCTCTACTAAAAAAAATACAAAAAACTAGCTGGGCGAGGTGGCAGGCGCCTGTAGTCCCAGCTACTCAGGAGGCTGAGGCAGGAGAATGGGGTAAACCCAGGAGGCGGAGCTTGCAGTGAGCTGAGATCCGGCCACTGCACTCCAGCCTGGGTGACAGAGCCAGACTCCATCTCAAAAAAAAAAAAAAAAAAGAAAGAAAAGAGTTGTAACCATGATGGAGTCATTGCAGGTAAAACATCTTATTTAGTGGCCTCATGGATTTCTTGCTGAGAAAACTGAAATACTTAGAGAGTCACAGAATGACAAATGAAATGATAACTAGTGGATGTATCAGAAATGCAACTAAGAGATATGCAGCAGGGGTCAATGTGGTATAGCTGTTGCATGCTGGAAAAAAATAGCAGTAGATAGGTCCATACTGGGAGGTGAATTCCTAATCTGGAAATTGCTACATGTAGGAGAGATTTAGTCTAACTGAATAAAAAATATTAGATAGATTAGAACGTAAAAAATAAATCAAATATCCAGATGTTTAATTTGCTTGAAACTTTGCAATTTCTGGGTGTTTGGTCTTATGTAGAGTCACAGATTAAACATCTGGATAAATTGTGCACTGTTTGTCTTTTCATGCGAGTAATCTGGTGTCATGCCAGAGATGTGGGAATGCTATAAACATCATCTTTCTCTTCCAGATGGTGAACAATCACAACACAATTTCAAAGGAGGGAAATTTCCCCTTAAATAACTATGCTGTATGATAGTGGTCTCAGAATGCAGTCCCAGACCAGTACCATCAATATCACCTGGAAATTTGTTAAAAAAAAAAAAAAAAAAAGTACACATGTCAAGCCTCATTCTAGATTGGCTAAATCAGAAACTCTGGGGGTGGGGACCAGTCATCTCTGTTTTAACAAGTCCGCTAGGTGAATCTAAAGCATCCTAAAATATAAGGACCACTGCTGTAATTAAAAAGTCTAACCTGAAGGATCTGCTTCTCGTCTTCAGATTAATCGTTTTTACAGCTCTCTGAACTGAGATAAATAATTTACTTATTTCCACTTTTACATCTCCATACATAGACATACAGTTTTTAGCCATTTTAAACCTCTATAATAATAGCAATATAATAAAGCATTTGTTTTCCTTTCCTTTCATGGAACTTTTAATTTTCTTCTAATTTTTTGTGTTATTTTCCCACATCTTTTGGCATTTGGGAGATCCAGATCTAAAAGCACAATTTTGATGTAGGCCATTTCTACAGAAAAGTGCTGAAGTTCTGTCAAACATACTTCTATTTTGAGTCAATCATTGAGCATACTTTTGCATCAATATTAATATCAATGTTTGATTTATCTCGAGATGAAAATGCTCAGGAAGTCAACTAGAGAAAATTGAGAGCTCTAATAAGCCCCAATCTTGGCTACATAATTTATATTTTCTAGGGTTGGTCTCAAAAGATGGCCACGCCAACTGCAAGATGTCAAATTCTCTGTTGCATTAAAACGATAGACATATTCACCTTGCATAGTCCCTTCAGATTGGGTTTATTCTTTTTTTTTTTTTTAAAGAAATGAGTCTCTTGAGCTAAAATCTTGCAAGGAGTAGAACAAGATACAAGTATTTCACAACTGATTATTAATGTATTCAGTTCTTAACAAGAAAACAGAAATATAGTAAGACTTCATAGCACTCAAGAAAATAACTTGGAACTTTAACTGCATAGACAGAATCTTTGTACAGACAAATGTACAGACACATCTTTCATGGTAGCAGAACTATCAGTAGTGTTTCTTCAAAGATTCTATCCAAACAATCTGACAAAATGACAGCAAACAGGAGCAGTCTCATGACAGATACTATTACAGCTCTAAATGATGAAAGCAAAGTTATGTATCAGCCTATTCCCTTTTAATAACATGGCAGGAGCTGTAATTAGACCATAGAGACAAAGAACAAGAAAGACTAGACTCAGGTCCTGGTTTCATTACTTACTAGACATGAGATGTTAGGTGTAGCAGAAACTGGAAGGTGATAGATTCACTCCTGTTTTCAAAGTAATAGAATCCCTCATTTTCAGCTATATACATGGCTGCTGAGAACAAAAAAATTTTCCAGATGCCTTTACAGCCAGATATGGCCGTGTCACTAAATTACCTTGTCAGAAGGAGAGTGTGATTTCCAGAAACTACTCTTCCTTTTCTTTATTTTTGCTTCTAACAAAATGTGATCATAATTGCCAGAGCTTCAGAAGCCCTCTTTGACCTAGTGATAATCCTGGGATTGAAAGTGTACACTGCAGAGCAGTAAAACAGAAGGAGCCTGAATCCCTGACTAGTAAAACACTATACCACCTTGAACTTGAGAGAAAAATAAACACAAGGGCTTGGGAAAAACAGCTTGTTTAAGTCAGAGTGTTTATGGTTTTTCTTCAAGCCAATCCTAATCTCAACTAATAAATGACGCATAATTTTTAATCACTTTGAATCTTAGCATGCGTCAAATGTGAATATCTTGTTCACAAGGCAATTATTGGTATTTTTAAGATAAGACATGTAGAAGTATTCCAAAGTAATATACAAATGTAAGTTATTAATATAAATTATGCAATAATTCATAGTAGCAATCTGATTGCAGTAAAAAATCAGAAAGACTGATGTTTTTTCAATGTTGACTTTTATTTTCCTAAGCCCAAACACATTTAAAAATTTTTTGGTCAATTATTGTTAGCATGGTTTAGAAAAAACTACACTAAACAACAGTCTTTGCATATAATGAAGATTTTTCAACATCTCAATTGACATTTTTCATCAACTATTGTCTAATGGTTGGTCCTGAATATTTCCTAAAGTTAATTTTTCAGATAACTTCTTTAGAAATATTTCTGAATGTAGTTAAGATAACCTTTAGTGGCTTTGTTGATATCCTTTTATGTCAAAGCTTTTGACTCACAACAAAATGCTCTTCATCATTTTGGGACAAGGATGATTTATGCTATAACTCAGAGCACTGGGGTTTCAGTTACACACTGATCCATGGGCTTGAGAAGACTCAGAGTTCATCAGGGATGAAACCCCTGGACTGAGTCAGAGCTACTCCTGTGATCCTGATCCTGATCCTCACCAAAACAATGCTTCCAGTTAGACTGTTTTCATGAAACATACGGTTTTTCATGAAACAGGATGTTGTGGGCTAAAAGCTGCTTGTGAAATCCATGAAGCTCTCAGTAGTCAATAAGAAAGCTCGTAAACACTTATGGTGTTCATCAGAGAAATTAATTTTGATTTCATTGTAATCTAACACCAAAAAATTGGTCCCAGTAATTGAATATGCAAAACACTTGGCATTCATGTCCTGTGATTTACATAGCTGTGTTCAGTTAGATCACGAGGACGTAATGTACTTGTTTGGAAAGAGGAAGAAGACTTTCAATGAGTTATGATCTAAGATTATACTCTATTTTTTATGAAGGAAGCTTTTATTTGATAATTGTGCATTTTGTTTTGACTGTATAATTTTCGAAGGTACATTTATTGTTTTGTAGAGGATTTATAAGAGAATTTTGTTGAATTAAATGCTATAAAAAGTTTTTCTCAAAATGAGGATGCATATGTATTCAAGTGTATTTTATATCAAATATTATTTATATATATTTTATTTTAAAAGGAATTTAGTTATTCAAGTTTCTTCTTTATTTTTAGCTGCCAAGAAACTCAGAATTTAGTTTTAATTCTAAACTGATAATTCATTTCAGGTTTCTAATAATATCAAATTTTCTGTTCCTTTAAATTGAATCTACTACCTTTTATCTTTATGGTATTGTTTCATACTTCAACTTTATATGCCTTCTAGATATAAATAGAGTGGTGATGAAAATTGTTTAAATGGCCAAAGTGGATTGAATAAAGATGCCATAGGCTAATTATTGAATATTATGAAACATGAAAAAAATGTTGATAAGAAAAAGTCAGAGACTACTGAGATTTAGGTTTTTTCTGAGATTGAAAGGAATATAGATCTGAAAAAAAAAAAAAAAGAATTAAATTCCTAGAAATATTCAAATGTAAGAGTGTTTTGGTCTTACATGGATAATTCAAATACAATATATAATGCTCAACTTGGAGAAGGAAAAAGAGAACTGATAAATGCTGACATATTTTCAACTAATTGACTGACCATAGGGAACCCAGTTAAACTATTGGGGCCCCTAGATGATTTATGATGAATTCCTCACCATCAAAATTGTATAACTCTATGATCCTATACATTCTCTAACTCCATGACATTGTAAACTTACAATTCTATATTGTAACAAAATTATAAAACACATAATACAGCAAATGAAAACTCCATGATACAATAAACTCCTATAATTCCATGATAGAATTCTAACTTATTATAGATATATTTTTTTAGGATGGAGTCTTGCTCTGTCATCCAGGCTGGAGAGCAGTTGGCAATATCTTGGCTCACTGTAGCCTCTGCCTCCTGGGTTCAAGCGATCCTCGTGCCTCAGCCTCCTGAGTAACTGGGATTACAGGTGCCTACCATCACACCTTGCTAATTTTTATTTTATTTTATTTTATTTTATTTTATTTTATTTTATTTTATTTTATTTTATTTTATTTTATTTTGTATTTTCAGTAGAGACAGGGTTTCACCATGTTGGCCAGGCTGGTCTCGAACTCTTGACAAGTCATCTGTCCACATGGGCCTCGCAAAGTACTGGGATTACAGGCATGAGCCACTGTGCCCAGTCTAGAAGTCTAACTTCTATAACTCCATGATACACCAAAATTTTAAAATTCTGTGATATAACAGCACTTACATATGAGTCCAGCTAGAAGCAAATGTTAATATTTCATTCCTGGAAAGATTTTTTTCTCCTAATGAAGTTTACAGAATAAGCTACTGCCTCACTAGTTTTTTGGATAATTTCTGTTCATTGCTTTCACTCATGGAAAAATGAAAACTATTTTTCCCTTTAGAAAAAACAATAATTGGATATGGTTATTCTCCAGTTTGATCACTACTTGAAAATAAGAGTTAATTAAATTGTCCAAAATTGAACAGCAGGAACAATTATTAGTCAACCTGGACCAATCTAGTTTTCTATTTTTGTCTGCTGAAAGGTTGTACATACAGTCATTTTTACAACAGTTCCATAATAATCTTCTCTTTGGATAGTGGTAAATGAAATTTTACACGTAATAACTTTATATTCATTTTTACAGGGCAGAAAAATGAAAAAAAAAATACACCAAAATAACCTGGCTATAATAGAGTTCATTTTAAACATTTAGGTTGAACTTTTTAGATGAAGGCTTAGACTCAAATTTAGGTTAACCTTCTCAATTTATTTCTCCCAATTGCTTCAACTCATACTCTTTCCTCCATTTTTTTTTTTAAGTTTGTTTCCTTTAGAATTGAATCTACTATGTTTACCCTCTAATTACTCCCCAAATGCATCTCAGGGTTTGTTCTAGTGCCATAATTTAATGAAAAGGCTTTAAAAAATAAAATGGACCCTTGTTTTACGCATTCATTTATCATAAGCTGATTTGATAAGCATTTACTAAACCTTGCTAGCCATTCAGAATACACGTGATGACAATATATGTGATAAAAATTGTGAGCACGTTTTCCAATTTTATAATGCTAAAGGCTTTATACCTTAGAAAATATTTAATTAATATAAACAGCTTTATTTTTAACTTATATATGAAAAACAAGAATACATATGTCATAGTCTCAAAAAGTGACTTAGCAAATAGAAAAGTGTTGTGTCTTAGTAGGGATGAAATATTGGTAGAAAAGAAGTGAGTTATATAATAATTAGGAAGAATTTTTTATCGACGAGATGAAGGTGTAGAATAATCAACTGAAAGAAGGATATAATAAAATATTATATAGATTTATATAAAAATGTTATTTGGCAAATTTCCCATCTAGAGGTTCCATATGTGAAGGAAAAAACATGAAGTCTTTAGTTCTTAGATGTCATCTTTGTTCCTCCACATCCTTGTTAATGAAAAATAAAAGACAGAAAAAAAGCTTAATTGTAATAAATAAACCTTTCTCATAGTATTGGGCTCAGCCTCAAAGCTGCAGTCCCCAAAAGGCAGACTTTCTGAGGCTATGCACCTTTGCTTTGCGCAATACACTGCTTCTTCCTCCAATATACCTTCTCTTAAGGTCCCATGACTCACCTTCAGTCAGGACAGCTCACCCATGCACAAGTCTAGACCTGAGTTGGGCACATTTAAACAGGCAAAAATCAGAGATCGCATGTAAATTCTGTCTCTTTTCATTTACTTGCTCAATGGATTTGTGTCCTGGCTTCCTTATTTGTGAAATGTAAGTAGGAATAGTGTTGTTGTGAGGATTAAGTGAAATGAACTGTGATGAACTGTGGAAAGATACTTTGAAAGATCATAAGGAAGCCAATAAAACTTAAGATAGTGCTGCTATCAGATCATCAACTCCTAAGAGCCAGGGTCTATGTTTTGTTCAGTGTTCCTTTTATCCACCACAGTGTCAGTACAATGCCTGGCCCAACATAAACCATAGAAACTTCCTGAGGGAATTAATTACCTTCACAAATACCATGCATTTCTCCATCTAAACCTTTAGCCAAGATAGATTACATCTTGTTGTGGTGCCAAAAACCCCAAAGTCTCACTAGTTAACTCAGTGTAAATCTGTTTAATCCTAAGGCAAAGCCTCAATGACTCAAAGCCTCAAACCCCAATGACTCAAAGGCAGGCGTTCTCCTTAGAGTTAAAAATCTATGCTGTTTACAGCTGATGAGGTTTTCATGTAACATAGGCCCCTCCATAAAAAAAACAAAACAGAACCAAACAAAAAACTGGGAATCAGGAGGGCTTTTTCTGTGTGTCAGTTTGGAATAGACAGTAACATATCACTTCTACTCACATTCCACAAACTATAACTAAATGAACAGACCCACCAACTGGCTGGGAGTGAAGTCACTTACCTGCCAAGACAGAGCACTCACATGGGTGAATAATTAGAAATGCCGCCCTGTTAGACATGGTGTCCATGACAGTTCACTAGGAGTCTTTGAAAGAAAACACACAGAGATGTCAGTTCGGTCTCATTCTAATTAACCTTAGTTTACTACTGAATGACTGTTTTGTTGCTTATCATATTTATACCATAACTGATGGTGTATATTTTCTAGCATCTAAGAATAGGGGATAACATTCCCAAAAAATTCAAATAGGGGAAGGTAAAAGAAATCAAACATTTACTTAGCCAGAGACATTTTTTTAATACCAAAAGTTTAATGTGTGATTTCAAGGTTTTATGGGAGTACAGATAAAGAGGGAATGGAAGATGTTTATATGTCTTGGAATAAAAATATAAATGTCCAATTTTTTACTGGTTTTACAAAGTAATAAAAATAAAATCCTGGATCATTTTATTGGGTTAAAGAGGGTTAAAGATGGGGCAGAGAGAGTCAATGACAGGGCAAAAACAAACCTAACTTCTACTGAGCACCTTTCCAGTTACTTCCATGTATATTGGTCCCCCATGCCTAGTGTTATTTTTTTTTTTATTTTATTTTGCTAAGAAACAAACAAACAAATAAAATCCAGTATTTAAATCTAAGTTTGTTTGTCTTTCAATTATGCAATATTCCTTCTCTATAGGAGGGTGTATGGTGACATCTTTAGCCTGTAAAAGGAGACTCATCTGGTTTAAAAAAAAAATGCTCCCAGAGTTTTAAAGACAGCTGTGTCATAGCTGTCCAAAAATCAAGGATATAATCAAATACAGACATCTTGGATCAATAGTACTTAATAGTACTATAAAGAAGAAATCAATGTTTGGAAATGAAAGCCATTCTTTATAGAGGTAACTTGATTTTTATGTACACATAAAAATCATGTGCAAATAATGGAAAGTCAAGGTAAACAAATTTACCAACTCACACAAAGCCCATAAATGCTCTCACAATCTTCCTTTAGTAAAAAGACAAATCCATCACAATCAATCAATAAAATCTGTAAGAGGAATAAATGATTCACAGTAGTACCAAATTGTGACTGCATCTGTCAGGCACCGCTGAATACAAATGTGCCTTCATTCAAAGCTGGGGCTGCAATTAGATGTCCTCTCCTTTTATTACAAATCACTATCTGAGTGGGCCAAACTGGGTTATGTTTTACTTTCCACTTTTCTTAATAATTGTTTGCTTATTAGTCCCAAGATATAGTCTCTAATGTAGTGAATTCATTTGAGAATTAAATGTACAAAGAGAATATATAGCTAAAACTATTCAAAGAGTTCCAATATGTTGATAGGAAGAAATATGTTCCTGATATGTATATGTACACATGTGTACATATATCTCACATCACAATATATCAATTACCTTTCAGAATCACGGATTCAATAGTTCCCAGAGTTATCTCCTGTCTGAAGTACTAAACAGCCTTGGCAGCATGAGATAATTTTAAAGGTTAAAGAAATAGACCTTAATTCTTCATTTAACACCATGGAAAATATTTTCTAGGGGCAAATAATTCCTAACTTCATAAATTCTCAACATATTTTCTTGAACTTTGGCCAGGACTAAGGTGATATTTTTACTCGTGTTGGCATTCTATAAGCAACTGGCAGAAGAAGTATTTTTCTTACAAATACACAAAAAGTAACTCAAGCTAGATTAAAGACTTAAGTATAAAATCCAAAATTATAAAAATCCTGAAAGACAACCTAGGCAATACCATTCTGGACACAGGCATGGGCAAAGATTTCATAATGAAGACGCCAAAAGCAACAAAAGCAATTGCAACAAAAGCAAAAATTGACAAACGGGATCTAATTAAACTAAAAAGCTTCTGGGAAAAGACGATGGACAGAAGACAGGCCTGACATGCAGCTCCCACTTGGATGGACAGAACAGCATGTGGAAACTCACACCATGGACTTTTGCTCCAGGAACCACTGCAGAAGTGTACCAGAAATAAAACAAAAGAAATCACAGATCATTTAAAAGAAGCAGCAGGCTATTGCGACTTCCCTGAGATGGGTGAAAAACTGTGAGTTTCCAAGGTATGAGATGGGGAAAAGCTGCCTCTGAACACACATCCCTATTAGGGAATCTGAAAATTCAGATTATGGGAGAAGGATTTAACCTTACCGAGAGCTGAAATTGATTTAGTGGGAAATATAAAAGTAGAACCTGCAGTGGGAAGAGCCGTGTAGGCACTCCCATTCTCCGGCTGGAGCCCAAGGAAGCCATCCCTGACTATATCTCACAGGTGCCCTTGGGGAAGGCAACTGGTAGAACTTGGAAGGGTCACAGGGTGAAAGAAACTTCCAACTGAACTTTGTAGTAATTTTGACTGGGCACAAACTCTCTTGAGCAGAACTCGGCGGGGAATGGGAACTGCTGCAGAAAGGAGAGCAGAAGATGGCTGACAGTGTGGGCAGATGGGAACAGGGCATGGCCTGAAAGTGGTTGCTCGCTTTCTCAGCCAGGAAACTTACAGCCTGAGGCTAGGTCTGAGTCCTTCACCACAGGTTGCCTGGAGATAAATTCAGTGTTGTTCATGGCACCAGTGAGACTGACCATGCCAACTATGTAGAAGCTGGGTGTGACCTATTGATACCAACTATCCTCCACTTTCCTGGTGACAGAGACAGCCATAATTTCCCCTGGAATATAACCCCATTAGCCTGAGAACCACCCCCACATCCTCTACAGTGGCTACAGCAAGCCCCACACAAGAAGATTCTGAGTTCAGACCCTCCTAATCCTGCCCCAACCTGATGATATTCCTCTACCCATCCCAGTAGCTAATAACAAAAGGCATAACATCTTGGAAATTTTATGACCCTGCCCATGGCCTGAGAAACCCAAATGCTTATCCTGACCAAGTTAGGGCAAGCTTATATCCCCCTTAGGTTATGGCAGCTGGTGCTCTTCCAAAAGTGTTATCTCCTGGCTGGAGGTCAACTCAGGACATCGCAGCAACTGATGACAGAACAACCCTGCTCCAAGGAAGAAGAAAACAACAGCTAATTCCACTATCTGCAACATCCTGACTAACCCATGGTCCTGAGTCTGTCTGCATGACACCTTCACTGCTAGCATAACTAGCATTCAAGTAAGCCAGCACACTAAACATATCTACAACCAAGGACTCTCACACAGTCTACTTCACTCCCCTGCCACCTCCACCAGAGCAGGTGCTAGTATTCATGACTGGAAGACCTGAAGACAAATAGTATAACAGGACTCTTTGCAGACATACCGTAGCACCAGCCAGAGCCTGGTAGCTCTTCTGGGTGGCTAGACCCAGAAGAGCAATAACAATCACTGCAGTCTGGCTCACAGTAAGCCCCATCCCTAGGGGAAGGGGGAGTGCACCACATCAAATGATTACTCCATGGGACAAAAGAATCTGAAAAGACCATAAAAGCTCCCCAGCAATGGATCCAAAGCAAGAAGAAATTTCTGAATTACCAGATAAAGAATTCAGAAGGTTGATTATTAAGCTACTCAAGGAGATACCAGAGACAGGTGAAAATCAACTTAAAGAAATAAAAAAGATACAGGATACGGATGAAAAATTCTCCAGAGAAATAGACATTATAGAGAAAAACAATCGCAACTTCTGAAAATGAAAAATACACTCAGAGAAATACAAAATGCATTGGAAAGTTTCAACAATAGACTAGAACAAATAGAAGAAATAAATACAGAGCTCAAAGACAAGACATTTAAATTAACCCAATCAGACAAAGACAAAGAAAAAATAATCAAAAAAATGAACAAATCCTCCAAGAAACCTGAGATTATTTTAAATGACCAAACCTAAGAATAATTGGTATTCCTGAGGAAAAAGAAATCTAAAAGATTGGAAAACATATTTGAGGGAATATGAGGAAAACTTCCCTGGCCTCTCTAGAGACCTAGACATCCAAATAAAAGAAGCTCAAAAACACCTGGGAAATTCATTGCAAAAAGATAATCACCCAGGCACATAGTCATCGGGTCATCTGAATTCAAGACAAAGCTAAGAATCTTTACAGCGGTAAGGCAAAAGCATCAGAAAATCTATAAAGGAAAATCTGTCAGATTAACAGCAGATTTCTCAGGAGAAACCCTATAAGCCAGAAAGGTTTGAGTTCTTATCTTTAGAATCCTTAAACAATATAATTGCCAGCCAATGGTTTTTTTATCCAGCAAAACGGGGCTTCATAAATGAAGGAGAGATAAAATCTTTTTTTCAGAGAAACAAATTCTGAGAGAATTTACCACTACCATGCCAGCATTACAAAAAATGCTAACAGGAGTTCTAAATCTTGAAATAAAACCTCAAAATACACCAAAATAGAGCCTCCTTAAAGCATAAATCTCACAGGGCCTATAAAACAATAATACAATGAAATAAAACACAAGGTATTCAGGCAACAACTAGCACAATGAGTAAAACAGTACCTCACATCTTAATACTAATGTGAATTTAAATAGTCTAAGTGCTGCACTTAAAAATACATGATGGCAGAATGGATAAAAATCTGCGAACCAAGTATCTGCTGTCTTCAAGAGACTCACTTAAGGCATAAGAACTCACATAAACTTAAGGTAAAGGCATGGAAAAGGTATTCTATGATAAGTGAGCAGGAGTAGCTATTCTTATATCAGACAAAACAGACTTTAAAGCAACAACAGTTAAAAAAGACAAATAAGAAAATTATACAATAATAAAAGGCCTTGTCCAACAGAAAAATATCACAATCCTAAATATATATATGTATATATATATACACACACACACCTAACATGGGAGCTCCCAAAATCATAAAACAATTACCACTAGCCATAAAAAATGAGATAGACGTCAACACAATAATGGTGGGGGACTTCAATATTCCACTGACAGCACTAGACAGGTCAAGACAGAAAGTCAACAAAGAAACAATGGACTTAATCTATGCCCTAGAACAAATGGACTTAAAGTTATTTGCAAAACATTCTACCCAACAACTGCAGAATATACATTATTTTCCTCAGCACATGGAACATTCTCAAACACAGATCATATGACAGGCCACAAAGCAAGTCTCAAGAAATATAAGAAAATCAAAATTATATCAAGTACCCTCTCAGATCACAGTGGAATGATACTGGAAATAACTCCAAAAGGAACCCTCAAAACTATACAAATACATGGAAATTAAATAATCTGCTTCTGAATGATCTTTGGGACAACAATGAAATCAAGATGGAAATTAAAAAAATTCTTTGAACTGAACAATAACAGTGACACTACTTATCAAAACCTCTGGGACACAGCAAAAGTGGTGCTAAGAAGAAAGTTCATAGCATTAAATGCCTATGTCAAAAAGTCTGAAAGAGCACAAATAGAAACTTTCTGTTTCTTAATTTTTTTTATCTGCAGACTGTGAAAAATATAATATCCACTCTACTAACATGAAGAGTTAGTGAAATGAGACACACTATAGATAATAAATCACAACCAGTATCAATTTTACTAGTAATTCAAAATGCAGTGGCAATATCAAGACTAGATAAGCACTCCTTCCATGAAGGTGTCTGAGACTGTCAAGGCAGAATCTCAAATGTCCTTTGTCTTCTATGTAACAATGCCCTCTGGTTCAGACTAGACATATTAGTTGTTATATAAAACTTGAAGAAGGACCTGTATTAAACAATAGGAGCCATTTGGTTATAAAATGCCTCATTTTATGTCCTATGAATAAGATAGCTTATAAATACCAATACATCCTTAAAATAAGCAACCCAAACTGATCAAGCATACCCTGCTAAAAAAATTTCACAAATAAGGACTCGTTTCTCTTTGCTAATAAATAGCATTTGTGTGTTTATCAGGATGTTCGGTTACTAACATGTTTGCAAGAAATTCTGGCTTGGTTAGTTTTTTCTTTCCTAGGCATCCCCACTGAGGGAAAAAAGTAGGTCACAAGTTGGCTGATGGGGCTCTGCTTCCTACTCCCCATTTGTGCTTTTAAAGATTAAATGAGTTAAAAACACATGATGCATTTAAAGCAGCCTCTGCCACATAAGTACTCAAAGATATAATTTAATGTTAATATAATTATGGGTCTGATGTTTGTATTTGCATGTAATGGAAGGTAATTTAAAGTTTAAGCAGGGGTGTCATTTTTTACCTTGTGAATGCTGAGGAACAAGGAGAGGAATCTGGTCAGCAAAAAGAAGAGAAAGAGAATTAAATAAACAGAAAAAGAAAGGAAGCCCATGTGGTCACCAGTAAGCAAAGGACAGAAAGGGAAAGTGTTTTGAGTCTAAGATGCTTCTCAGTTATTAGCTGAAGTTTACATGGGACTGCTATTGCCTTCAAGAGTAATCACTGGATTTCTTCATAAATCTTATTTGACTAATACAGATGGATTTCCATTCATTCCTTCAAACAAAAGAGACTTGAGTGAAAATCTGGTTGCCTTGTCCTGGACACTCAACAGCCTACAGTGATTCAATAACAGCACTAAAAACTCAGCTGAAGTGGAGAAAGAGTATCCTCTCCTACAGCTAACAAGCATACTGAACTATCTCATACAAAGATAATCAGATGAGCCCTTTCACCTTGGTTGGGAGCACATTAAGTTTACATATAAAGTACAAAGTAGTCAGTTTTCTGTAAAATTCAAACTATTCTCAGTTTGTTTGGTTGACTATTTAAGTAATACTTCTCATCCAACTGATTCAATCAATTTCTCTGTGTAATTTCAATTAGACTTTTAGTCAAATCCTGTAATTACCTCATCAGTAAACAAAAAAATGAAAAATGAAATGAGATCAATTAATGGAGAAAGGGCAATCTTTTCAACAAATGTTCGGAAAACTGGATATTTACATGCAAAAGAATGAAGTTGAGGCCGGGTGTGGTGGCTCATGTCTGTAATCCCAGCACTTTGGGAGGCTGAAGAGGGCGGAACACCTGAGCTTGGTACTTCAAGACCAACCAGGCCAACATGGTGAAACCCCATCTCTACTAAAAATGCAAAAATTAGCCAGGCATGGTGGTACATGCCTGTAATCCCAGCTACTTGGGAGGCTAAGGCAGGCGAATCGCTTGAACCCAGGAGGTGGAGGTTTCAGTGAGCTAAGATTGTGCCATTGTACTCCAGCCTGGGCAATAGAGTGAAACTCTGCCTCAATAAATAAATAAATAAATAAATAAATAAATAAATAAATAAATAAAATAAAAAAGAATGAAGTTGGACCTTACTGATACCTTATGCCATATATAAAAACCAACTCAAAATGAATCAAAGACCTAAAGGTAAGACTTAAAACTATTAAATTATATTAGAACAAAACATATGGCAAAAGCTTTATGACATTGGATTTGGCAATGATTTCTTGGATATGACATCAAAGCATAGGCCACAAAAGCAGAAATAAACAAAAGAGACTACATCAAAATTTAAAACTGTTGTGCATCAAGGGACACAATCAACAGAGTGAAAATGTAACTTACAGGGTGGGAGAAAATAATTGCAAATCATTTCCCTGATAAGGGGTTAATATACAAAATGTATAAATAATTCCTACAACTCAGCAACAACAATAATGAATAACCTAATTTTAAAATTGGCAAAAATCTTGAATAGACATTTCTCCAGATAATACATATAAGTGACCACAAAGCATGTGGAAAGATGTTTGACATCACTAATCTCTAGGAAAATGAAGGTAACACAATGAGATATCATTTCACACCCATTAGGATAGCTAGTATTAAAAAAAAAAAAAAAAAGAACAGATGTTCACAAGGGTATGAAGAAAGTGTGCACTGTTGGTGAACATGTAAAATGGTGTAGCCAATATGAAAAACGGTTTGGGGGCACCTCATACAATTAGAAATAGAATTACCATATGATCTAGCAATTCCACATCTTAAATGTAAACAAACTAAAAGGGGAATTTCAAGAGACATTTGCACACCCATAGTCACAGCAGGATTATTCACAATAGCCAATAGGTACAAGTAACCAAATGTCCATTGATAGATGAATAAATAAATAAAATGTGATGTATACACAATAGAATATTGTTCAGCGTTAAAAGGGAAGGAAGTTGGACCCATGCTATAACATGGATAAACCTTGAGGACATTACGCTAAGTGAAATAAACCAGTCACAGTAAAACAATACTGTATGATTCCATTTATATGAGGTACCTAGAGTAGTCCAGTGGATACAGACAGAAAGTAGAATAGTGATCGTCACACCACTCAAAGGAATGGAGTGGTGAGGAATTGTTTAATGGGTACACAGTTTCAGCTTTGCAAGATGAAAAAGTTCTGTAGATTGCACAACAGTGTGAATATCCTTAACACTACTGAACTGTAGACTTAAAAATGGCTAAGACGGCAAAATTTATGTTATGTATTTTATCACAATTACATATAAGTAATACTTTAAGTAAAATGAAATATTATCTTACCTATCAAATTATCAGAGTTTAAATTATAACACTAAATATATTAAAACATCCTGACCATATGTAAATGTAATGTTTTATATATATACTGTGTATTTTATTTATATGACACATATAATGCATGAATATAATAGCAAACATCTTCAGAAGAATTGTCTGCATTACTGTCTCCACTTCTTTCCCATTTGTCCTTTCTGCACTCTTTCCTAGTCAGCCTGTCAGTCCACACCTTCACTGAAACTACTCTTAAACTCGACATCAAATTGTATGCTGCTAAGTTCAATTTGAGTTCAATTTCTAATCTTTGTTCTAGATCTTGCAGAACGATTTGACATAGCTGATCATTTCCTGGCTGAAAAATGTCTTCAGTTTTCTATTTGTATTCCACACTCTTTCTGTTTTCCTTCTACTAAATCGACAATATTTTCTCAGTCTCATTTTCTAGTTACTCTTCGCCTTTTCTGCTTTGAAATGTTGGATTACTACAGGACGTGATTCTTGGAACATATTTTTATTTTCTCCTCGTTCTCTTTCTAGGTGTATTTATTCCATTCTTTGGCTCTAAATCCCGTTTGTATGCATGTGATTTCTCCATTTATATCTCCAGACCATATTTCCTCTCTGAACTCCAGACTTGTATATCTCACTGCCTACTCCACATCCCAATTTGGATGTCAAGTACGCAACTCAAGACCAACATGTCCAAAACAAAACTTTTGCTATCCACTTTCTTCCACCACTTACCTCACTAAGAAATGAAAACATTCAGGAAGTTGCTTGAGTCAAGAACCTAGAAGTCATCATTGATTCGTCTGTTTTTCTCAGCAGATTCTGCTGGTTCTATATTTAAAATACATTTAGAGTTAAATTACTTCTCATCACACTGATTTCTGGTCCGAGCAACTTTATTTTGCCTGCACTGATGCAAGACCCTCCAAACTGGTATTATTTTCCTTCTTCTCTTTCCTGCCTACAGTTTTATCTTCACCCAGCAACCCACATACTCTTTAACAATGGAAATCAGATCACATTACTCTCTCACTAAATCCTCCCAGTAACCCCCCTGTAACACTGGAACAAAAGTCACAGAACTCAGTAAATCTTGTATGATATGCCTGGACCTAATTTTCTCTCGCTCTTGTCCTGGCATCCTCCACTCCGATCTCAGTGTGCTTTTGCGGTTCTAGCATGCCAACGTTTTCTGTCTCCTGGGCTTTGAATCTGCGTTTCCCTCTGCCTGCCGTGTTGTCCCTATGATGTAAATGGGTTGTTCCTTCATCTTATTGATGTTTCTGCTCAAATGACACCTCGTCCAAAGGTCATCTCTGACCGTCTTAATTAATAATATCCTTCTCATCACTTATGAGCTTCCCGTCCTGCTGTACTGTTGGCTCACAGCACCTGTCACCTCCTGAGATGATTTTACGTAATTTTTTGTTAGTTTTGTTACGTGCTCTATTAAAATCCAAAGTCAGCGACATGTTTATTCACCAGTGTTTCCTCAATGCCAAGGACAGAACGCAGACTATAGAAGTGTTCAATAAATATTTGTTAAACAAATGAATAAACACCAATTTTATGCAAACAAGTATTAAAATTTGAAAAGAGAAACAAAACAACAAAAAAACTTTGTTCTATACACATTTCAACGCTTTTAAAAATTGCTATAAGAATATGCTGGTTCTGGATATTAGCCCTTTGTCAGATGAGTAGATTGCAAAAATTTTCTCTCATCCCATTACTGGATATATACCCAAAGGATTATAAATCATGCTGCTATAAAGACACATGCACACGTATGTTCATTGAGGCACTATTCACAAGAGCAAAGACTTAGAATCAACCCGAATGTCCATCAGTGACAGACTGGATTAAGAAAATGTGGCACATATACACCATGGAATACTATGCAGCCATAAAAAAGGATGAGTTCGTGTCCTTTGTAGGGACATAGATGCAGCTGGAAACCATCATTCTCAGCAAACTATCCCAAGAACAGAAAACCAAACACCGCATGTTCTCACTCATAGGTGGCAACTGAACAATGAGATCACTTGGACTCGGGAAGGGGAACATCACACACCGGGGCCTATTATGGGGAGGGGGAAGGGGGAGGGGGGAGGGGGGAGGGATTGCATTGGGAGTTATACCTGATGTAAATGATGAGTTGATGGGTGCTGACGAGTTGATGGGTGCAGCACACCAACATGGCACAAGTATACATATGTAACAAACCTGCACGTTGTGCACATGTACCCTAGAACTTAAAGTATAATAATAAAAGAAAATTAAAAAATAAAAATAAAAAGAATGTGCTGGTACATAATAAAAATAATCACTTGTTTAAAGACAAACACATCTAGAAGTAGCTTCTAACATAATGAAAAATACTGATTTGTTACCCAGCAAGCAACCAAAGCATTAGAAAACTTTCAAGGTAGTATAAAAAAGAACCTATGGCATTTTTCTTCTGAATAAATACTTACAGGTAATATATTAAATATTTAGGATATCCAAAATCTTAATTTTTTTCTCAACAGCCTTTGTTCCTTCAGTTTTGAGTATTTGGCAACAGTAACTTTTTTTTTGAGCTAGCAAACATTTGCTTTTAATTAGTACACAATAAAACTCAAACCACAGTGTTTGCATTTTTAACATATTTAACATTTCTTACTAAAGTTTGAACAGCTCTTTGCAGATCAAAGTCTCTTTTTCTCATCTAGTTTTATAATGAGCACAGTAACTCTTTAAATTAAGGGTTAAACACACACACATACGTGGAATGCATTCTTTTTATAAAAAATTTGAATAATATTAAAATTAAAATCACTCTACCAGTGTTAAGACTAAAGTACCCACACACATATATAATATTTATCATATAATATTTGCTTTATGTCCTATTTTAACTTACTATTATAAATATTTTTCATCACATTCTAAAATAATATGCTGTCATAACTGAATATCTATTACTAAACATTTTGGTTATTTCCTTTGTGTTTTCTTCTTTGCTTTTGTAAATAATAGTGGGATAAATCTTACACAGAAACATTTGTGCACACCTCTGATTACTTCCACTGAATAAATTCCTAGAAATGGAGATAGTGCGTAAAAGAAGATATTTAAGACTTTTGATAATATGGCCCTATAATCCTCCAGAAAGATTGCATCACTTTACATTTACCTGGGTCCTATATGAGTGTATCTGTTTCTGGCATCTTTTGCCAACTCTGAGTATCATTTTTTAATTCTAATCTTTGATACTTCCATGGATAAAATAGCATCTCATTGTATTATTCTGTATCTCTAGTAAGTTTTGAATATTTAGTTTTCTTAATTTTAAAATTAAAAATTAGGAAATAAAATAAAATTTTATTTAATGAAAACAAAATAGAACCTTTTAAATTTATTATGCCAAGGTGAAAAGTTAAGCCCTGGAAACTGAGTCACATAGCACCACCGTTTTCTTCTGTCATGCATGACTATTGCTTCTTAACCTTTGTGTTGAGATCGTATATGTTAAAAAGACTCCCTAGTCTTCGTTCACATCTAGACTAAATGACATTGGAGAGAGAGCCCCTTGTGATTGTTACCTCTTTATCATTCAGCAACCACTTTTGTAGCCAATCAAATCTTATGTCTGCGTGTTAGCTTTTGTGTAAAAAATATGTTATAATAATATACATTCTTCGGGGTATATTAGTCCCAGATGGCTATCCTTATATTTTGCACTGGATCCTATGCATTTTGATTATTTTAGGTTGACACTAGTGAGTTTGAAATTTTGAAAAAGGGTTTAGATACTCTTCTATGCCATCTTAATTTCTTTTTTATGAATTCATATTTATCAATGAGTATTTTTCTTTTCTCGTTGAATTTCAAAGACCTTTATATATTAATACTGCGTGTTAGGACTTAACAGTATCAGGCATATACATGCATTAAAAACAACCTTTTGTCTTTGCTTGAGAGAAATTTCTGGAGCAGCAAAGGAAGATGAGCAGAAATAGCTGCTTCAAATTAGTTATAAAAGTTGGGATTGATTTGATCAAAAACAGTTCAACACATTTTGATCTCTTCCTGTGTGCCAAGCATCACACTGGAGACAAAGTGAAAATATATAGACCGTGTGCTCTGGTCACACACAGTACACTGGGGGACGCAGGTGCATAACAGTTAAGCAGGAAAAAATGTGCTAAAGCATGACACATTTACCTGCTGAATGGCTTCCCTGGGGAGGTGAAGGGAACCTTTCTAATTCCTTTCTAATCTTTATTTTTCCCTCAATGTGGACACACATGCAGATATACACAGGTCACACAGACACACACAGAGTACACACATGCACACATAACCACACACTCCCCAATATATCCTTTTTACAGATATATTTCTTCCGATTGTCTACAGAAAAGGTTGCCTGGCAGGAGAAGGTGGAAACACAGGGTCAGACAGGTCTGTTAGAGACATTATTTCCTTCATACATCCCCTTTCGAATTTAATTTTTGGAGACATCGCTCACGCAAATGCAGCACTTTGCCTCCCAAGTTCTATCTGGCCCCCTGCCATGTTAATCACACAGGAACACAGGCCAAACTCAACTGTTAGCTAATCATTCCACATCCCACTGACTTTCATGGAACTTCCAAGGCAGTGAACTAAGGGCACAGCTTGGCTGGCTAGCTTGCAGATTAAAAAATAATGAAAACAAAGCTTATTTCAGGCAACATAATAACAGAGCAGTCTTTCTTTCAAAATAAAAAAGAAAACATTTAAATACTCTCTAGACATATAATAAAATACTCATTTAGTGTCCAGAAAATAAGCAACAATTATCCCAAGAAAAGGTATAGATTCCTTCTATTCTGACATTGTCCAGCTCTTTTAGTTCTCTTATTTGTACAGCTAATGAAATATACAACAGAATTTAAGTAACACAGTAATATAAAGCAACGCTGAGATTGAATCCAAATATTAAGATCCCTAGCCCAGCACTCATCTTGCGTATGATGTTGCCACAGCATTCGAGTGTAGGAACTAAAGCCTTGATTTGCAATCTACTCATCCAAGACAAGGCACACAGGCTTTATGGGGAATAATAAGGCCTTTATGAGAGAAGCTTCCCACGGCATTTGATCCTCTTGCCCTCCTGCCTTCTGCCATGTGAGGGCACAGAAACAAGGTGCCATGTTGGAAGCATGGAGCAGCCCTCACCAGACAACAATGCTGGTGTCTCGATCTGGGACTTCCCAGGCTCCAAAACTCTGAGAAACACATTTCTCAACGTCTGTAAATGACCCAGGCTGTAGTATTTTGTTATAGTAGTGCTGACAGACTACGTTATCATCGTCCTCAGAAACATCTGTCACTCTGAGCTACCACAGGCTTCTGACGGCTTTCCCTGTCGTTGTCCTCATCCTCGGTTCTTCTTCAGCTAGTTCCCAAGGAAATTTTTTAAAAACCTCATACTTGACTAAGTCACCTTTTACTTAAAACCTGCTACCTACGAGAGAGTTTAAGCTATTTGACATGGCTCTTTTGTGATCTTTCTCCACCTACTATCCAGCCTCATTCTCCATCCCATCCTTGCCTCATCCTCGACACGCCAGGTTTAGTTCCTCCTTTTAGGAGGCTCCATATATCCCCTTTTAGCTGGGCTAGGTACTCACCTAACCTACCTTTGGACTTCTATGTATGTTACTCCATTACTATACTTAACAGATTTCACCAACATTTTCTAAAGAATCAAAGTTTTATTCGTGTGCTTGTTCTATAATAAGTGCTTGAGACATGTTTGTTGGGCAAGGCCATTTCATTCAGTGGTTAAAAGCATCAGACCCTGGAGCTAGACTCTCTGGGTTTGAGTCACAGCTCTGATACTTGGGAAAGTTATTCAGCTTCTCTGTTCCCCAGGTTTTCCATCTATTAAATAGGAATAATAATACTCTATAGGACAACTGCTAAGAAGATGGCCACCTGCAAACCAGTTGTGGGCCCTTACCAGAACCCAATCTGCTGCCTCCTGAACCATGAGAAACAAATGTTCATTGTTTAAGCTACCAGTCCATAGTATTTTGTTATAGCAGCCCAAGCTGACTAAGACATATGACAAGTTAAGAAACAAGTTGGGCATGCTCTGAGCATTCTTTCCCTATGCCTCAGTTTCTGGAACTGAGAGGAAGAAATAGAAGCTTTGGAGTCAAACAAACATGGGTTTGAATCTACTTCTACCATTTATTTCTATATAAGTCATTTCTTAACTCTCAATATCCACAAAATCAAAATATTACATTAATAGATTATCATCAAGAATAAAATAGTATGTTCAATAAAGAGCTTAGCAAAGTACCTAAAACATGTGACTTGCACCAAAAATGTGAGTTTGTGGAGTCCCACTCTGTTCTGCCATCACTATAGTTTAATAACTTGCACCTGGATAACTTTCCACTTGATTTTATTTATAATTCTAACTAAACACATCTAATTATCAAGTTTAAAGCTTGGGAAAGAAATGTATTTTGCACAGAGTGTCTGGAACAAATTATAGTTTCGAGATTCAATGGCAGATTCCCAGGGGGGCTGCTCTTAAGAGGGCCACCTGAGAGTGGTTTCGTTAGAATCCTTAAACAAAGCATCAGGAAGAGACAATTATCTTGTGCCTTCAATCAAGGAAAAGGAAGAAAGTGCTTACTTTGGTAGACAGAATGGGTATTCTTTTTTATACATGGCCTATGATACCTTTTCAAACTTTTTACTTTAAAAAAAGCGTTTGGAGATAGATTTTTAAATCTTCTATTTTGAGGTCTCTTCAACAAGCAGAAATGTACCTGTAATTGGCTCTGCTGCTTCCATTTCCCATTTTCCTCTATGTTAATAGCTTCTTCCTGCTTACACTTTGTTCTTTTCGAAGGTATTTTGGGTGCCCACACTTTTCTGTATCAAAAGGTTTTTGAATGCTGAGTAGAATTCTTTGTATCTGTGTTAAATAGTGTAGGTGATGGAAAGCAATATGGCTACTAGAAATAAGGAAGCAAGCAACTTCATTTGTTTGAATGGTGTGTTTGTGTACAGTAGAACATACATGGCTAAGAAATCTCCAGAGCACAACCTTTCAGCCTCTGTTGGAAACTTGAGCTGATGACTGGGGACTAATCAATATGATGTATGCATTACTAATCCCAAACTTTCATTCTTTTCAATTGCTTATCTTTAGGGTATTGCTTTACTCTTCAATGTTTCCAGGGAGTGATCTACAAAAAGTGAAACTCAGAGTGCCATTTGTGTTTAGCGACACTAGGCAATGGATTGTTTTGAGAGGCTAAGTGAAACTTGGGGATAAATGATGCATTTCAATTTTCCCTCTATTTATTCCAATCCATTCAATGAACCATTTTACAGTTATGACACTTTATTCATAAATTTCTGATTGAATTTGTGAGTTGTAATTATGCATGCAAAAATTTTGAGGACACATTTTAAAATCCATGTATTTAATGTATAGTCTTATCTGGGAAAGCTACAATTGAGTTAGGCTGTTATAGGTTGTATTACACCTCTCTTCCCTCAAAAACAATGTAATCTTTTTTTTTTTTTTTTTTTTTTGAGACGGAGTCTCGCTCTGTCGCCCAGGCTGGAGTGCAGTGGCCGGATCTCAGCTCACTGCAAGCTCCGCCTCCCGGGTTTACGCCATTCTCCTGCCTCAGCCTCCCGTGTAGCTGGGACTACAGGCGCCCGCCATCTCGCCCGGCTAGTTTTTTGTATTTTCTAGTAGAGACGGGGTTTCACCATCTTAGCCAGGATAGTCTCGATCTCCTGACCTCGTGATCCGCCCGTCTCGGCCTCCCAAAGTGCCGGGATTACAGGCTTGAGCCACCGCGCCCGGCCAAAAACAATGTAATCTTATTTGGAGATAGGGTATTTTAGAGGTAATGAAGTTAAAATAAGGATTTTAGGGTGGGTCCTAATCTGACTGATATCCTTATAAAAAGAGGAAATTTGGACACAGAGACAGACTTAGAGAAAATATAATGTCAGGAGACGCGGGGAAGATGACCATAAACCAAAAAGAGAGTCTGGAGCAGATCCTTCCTTGACAGCCATTAGAAAGAACCAGCCTTCTGACACCTTGATTTTGGATGTTCAGCCTCCAGAACTGTGAGACAATAAGATTCTGTTCCTTAAGGCACCCAGTTTCTGATAGCTTGTTATGGCAGCCCCCGCCATACATCGGCTTACACTTTAAAATTATCTTTTTCTTCAGACATTAAATTATTCCATTGATGCTAACTTTGTCACTCTAAACACTTATTGCAAAAGCAATATCAGTTGAAAAATTAATTCAGACACTGTTATCCTACTTATAGCTTATTTTCAGTGAAGTCTCTACAAAGGATAATTATTTTGCCAGCATCTGCGTCTGTTACTACTGACACTATACTATACTGTATTAAGTATCTCCCTAATGTGCTTCTTTAGTTTCCACCAGAAAGCATTGAACAAATCAGGTCCTTAATGTCAGATTTCTTCCTGCTTTTTGGATAAGGCAAAGCAGTTATGCCAAATAAAATTGATTTCTAAACACTCTCTGAAACATACCTACACCAATGTATGTACCTCTCTTGCCACTTCATACCCTAAAATATGTACTGTGACTTAACATTTCTATTACCCACAGGATTCCTGATTCCTGACCAATTCTCCAATTTAGGGCTTTTAGTTCCATCTTAATTTCTGAATTCTAACCTCTTCCTATTTTTTTTTCTCTCTCTGTAATAGTTTCCTCCTTTCCATCTGAGTGATTGTTTTCTCTTTTTCTTGACTTGTTGCACTGGCTAGAAATTGTAGTATTATATTTAATAGAAATGGGGAAAGCAAACATATTTCCTAGTATTAGGCAGAAAATATCTAGTTTCTTATTACTAAGTACAATGTCGACTGTAGAGTTTTTGTGGTTACTCAGTATCAGGTTGACGAAGTTCTCCTTTATTCCTAGTTTGCTGGGAGTTTTTAACATGAATGGGTGTTGTATTTTGTCAAATATTTTCATGTGTCAATTGCTATGATTATATGATTTTTTTTAGTCAGCTATGATTACATTGATTTTCAAATGTTGAACCAGTGGTACATACATGCAATAAATCCCACTTGGTCATGGTATGTAATTTTATTTATACGTTGCTGGATATAATTTGCTAAATTTTGTTGAGGAGTCTGTGCACCTAAGTTCCTAAGTGATATTGGTCTGTAGTTTTCCTTTGTTTGTGTGCTGTATTTGGTTTTGGTATCAGGGATAAGTTTCCTTTAAGATTTGTGTATCTCTATTTCCAAAAAATGTGTTAAGATGAGGGCCTGAATAATTCATTCATCTTTTTCCCCCTTCTTTGGAGACTAAAAACTACCCTCAGTCTCTTGCCTATACTCTTCAGAGATTCAGCCTTGACCCTTGCAGCTTACCAGATCTACCCAGTTAGAAGGCAATTTCATAATTAATTGGTACTTAAAAAGTCTCATCCCCTTTCACCTAAGGAGTTTATCAGTACATTCTTTTCCATCATAAACAGTACTGTGTTGTGGTAGAGGCCCAGTAAGTACAATGTCCTCTGTCTGATTATATTATCCACACAAACTGACATCACTTTGTCAACATAAAAATATAGAGAAGACCAGGCATGGTGGCTCATGCCTGTGATCTCAGAACTCTGGAAGGCCAAGGCTAGAGGCCTGCTTGAGGCCAGGAGTTTGAGACCAGCCTGGGGAATGCAGTGAGACCTTTTCTCTACAGAGAAATAATAAAAACAAACAAATAGGAAATAAGCCCTTCCATTCACTACAAATATAAAATTTAAAAAATAAAGAGATGAAGTACTGAATATTTTAAGTTCCAGAAGTGCAAAAAACTAGTACAGTGCACACAAAAGAAACCTCATTTATTGAATGGTTGAATGAAAATCAGTAATCAAGTTTACTAAACATAAACATACTTCTGTTCTAAATTAAGAAAATGCCAAAGTTGTTTTTCCTTTTCCCCTCCAGTTTATGTAATCACCTGACAGCTCCTTCCCACCTGCTGTGCAGACAAATCAATTCACTGAGACCATGGCATTGCAGTAGAGAAAGAGTTTAACTGGTGTGAGGCCACCCCATGTGCAAGAACTGGAGTTGTAACTCAAATCAATTTCCCTAAAGGCTTGGAGCTTAGGGTTTTTATAGACAATTTGGTGGGCAGGAGGTTAGACGACAGATGCTGCTGATTGGTGGGGATGAAATTATAGGTGTGTAGAAAATGGTCCTCCTGTTCTGAGCCTGCCTCTGGAGGCAGGTAGGGCACAGGATCAGTTGAGTCATGAATCAGGAATCCGGGTGCAGGCATTCTGCAAGACAGCTCAAAACAACAACAACAACAACAACAACAACAACAAAAAAACCAACCAACCAACCAAACAAACAAAAATCTTAGTTTCTACAATAGTGATGTCATCTACAGGAGCAACTGGGAAAGTCACAAGTCTTGTGGCTTCTAGTCACATGTGCCCTGTATCTATCTTATTCAAATTCAGTCCCCTTTCATAATCCTAACCTTGTGGCCTTGCATTAGTCTTACAAAGACAGTTTAGTTTTGAAAAGGGCTATTATCATCTTTGCTTCAAGGTTAAACTATAAGCTAAATTTCTCCCAAAGTTACCTTGACCTACATGCAGGATTGACCAAGGACAGCATGGAGGTCAGAAGCAACATGGACTCAACTATGTTAGATTCTCTTACTGCCATAATTTTGCAAAGGTGATTTCAATCCCACACATATTATATACATAGATCTACTATTTAGAAGAGCTGGAAATATATTGTTTGTAATCAATAAAGAATAATTTATTATTACTTTTTTTCCGGTAAGGTAAACATTTTTTTTGTTTTTCTATGTTCTACAGCTATGTCATAGGTCATGTCCCCTGGATCTTTAGGATTTTAATTTTGCTAAGATTGCCCTTTGCTCTTGTCCTGCATCATGCTGGGAGAGACAGTGGAAAGCACTGACTTTGGTGTTAGAGAAACATGGATTAAAATCCTTGTGTCATTTTGTATTAGCTCTGGAACAAAAGCCAGATCATTTATCCTGTCTGAATCTCAATCCCTCATATATTAAACTGAAAAACAAATTTATACCTAGAGTCAGGTTTGTTGTGAGATTAAATGAGATGATGCATTTACAATGTAACAGAATATTAACATGGCAACTTTTTCAAGACTCTAAGTACATAGATATTAATTATCGAGCGGCAAATCTTCAAAATAAACACTCCAAAACAAGTTTAATGAATGAGTTGATCATTGAAGGCATTCAATGGTGATGATTGGAGTTGGTGATTCAAGGGAAGGCATTTGGAAGAGACTTTCTTTGGGAAGAGCTAGTCTAAGGGTCTCATTCTACCACCACCATCAAAAAAAGCTATAGAAGCTCTTTCCCTCACCTCCGTGTAGTGAACAGAGTTTTGGAACTACTCAGGAAGTCTAATCTGCGATTCCTTCTATGTGATGCACACAGTGAACATGTGTTTGGTTTCTGCATCGAGAAATCTAAATGGCTAAAGATAAACTGCTAGTTGTTGACAAGCCAAATATAAGGGGATTTTGTTAGGTGAAAGTATGTAATTAAATACTGTGAAATGAGTTTCCTAAATACTGAGATAATGACTTTCTCACCCTGAGTAACATAATGAGACTCCCCTCTACAAAAAAATAAGAAAATACCCGGGTGTGGTGGCACATGTCTGTAGTTTTAGCTGCTCAAGAGGCTAAGGCAGGAGGATCGCTTGAGCCCAGGAGTTTGAAGTTACAGTGAGCCATGATTGTGCCAATGCACTCCATCCTAGGCGACAGAGTGAGACCCTGTCTCAAAAACTTAGAGGCAGAGTTACCTTAGATTATTTGAAGAGTATGCAGAAAGTTCAGGAAAAAATGCATAGTTTTTTTTTGCACCAAAATAAAACTGTACTAACTTGTTATAACATACCTGAACATAATTTATTCTGAGGCATTAAGAAGAATAAGACATCAGTTTGAAAAGAGCCCCTACAAAAACATCATGAATTCTGCTAAAATGGAAGCAAGAAGAAACATCAAATTGATAGTGAAGCTTGGGTGGAAGAATGGTGAAATCACTGATACTTTACAATGAGTTTATGAGGACAATGCTCCAAAGAAATTGATAGTTTTCAAATGGATAACCTGTTTTAAGAAGGGATGAGACGACGCTGAAGATGAAGCCTGACAGTGGCAGACCATCCACATTAATTTGTGAGAAAAAAATTAATTTTGTTAATGCCCTAATTAAAAAAGGACTGACATTAACAGCAGAAACAAGAGCCAACACCAAAAACATCTCAATTAGTTCAGCTTATAAAATTCTGACTGGGAAATTAAAGCTGAGCAAACTTTCCACTCAATGGGTGCCAAAACAGTTGCTCCCAGATCAGCTGCAGATAAGGTCAGAGCTTTCAATAGAAACTTTAAGCAAGTTGGATAAAGATCCTGAAGCATTTCTTTGAAGAATTTTAACAGAAGAAGAAACATGGCTTTACCAGTACAATCCAGAATACAAAGCACAGTAAAAACAACGGCTACTTAGAGGTGGAAGTGGTCCAGTCAAAACACAAATGGACTGGACAATAGCAAAGGTCATGGCAACAGGTTTTTGTGATGCTTAAGGCATTTCACTTGTTGATTTTCTGAAGAGCTGAAGAATGATAACATCTGCTTATTATGAGAGATTTTTTTTTTTAAGTTAGCCAAAGCATTAGCTATATATATATACACACACACACACACATACACACCATACACACACACACACACACACACACACACACACACACACACACACACA
>NC_045455.1:78029949-78031389 GCF_002776525.5 Piliocolobus tephrosceles
CACACACACACACACACACACACACACACACACACACACACACACACCAGGGAAAGTTTATCCAGAGAGTCCTTCACCAGGACGGTATTCCTGCCGATGACTCTTTTTTATTATTATTGTTTCATTTCCACAGGTTATTAGGGAACAGATGGTGTTCGGTTACATGAGTAAGTTTTTTAGTGGTGATTTGTGAGATTTTGGTGCACCATCACTTAAGCAGTATACATTGCACCCAATTTGTAGTTTTTTACCCCCACCCTTTCCCCCAAGTCTCCAGAGTCCACTGTGTCATTCTTATGTCTTTGCATCCTCATAGCTTTGCATCCTCATAGTTTATCTCCCACTTAAGAGTGAGAAAGTACAATGTTTGGTTTTCCATTCCTGAGTTACTTCACTTAGAATAATAGTCTCCAGTCTCATTCAGGTTGCTGCAAATGCCATTAATTCATTCCCTTTTTGGCTGAGTAGTAATCCATTGTATGCATATACCATAGTTTCTTTATCCAATCATGGATTGAAGGACATTTGGGTTAGTTCCATATTTTTGCAATTGCAATTTGAAGTGCTATAAACATGTGTGTGCAAGTATCTTTTTTGTATAATGACATTTTTACCTCTGGGTAGATACCCCGTAGTAGGGTTGCTGGATCAAATGGTAGTTCTACTTTTAGTTTTCAAGAAATCTCTACATTGTTTTCCGTAGTGGTTGTACTTGTTTACATTCCCATCAGCAGTGTAGAAGTGTTTCCTGTTCATCACAACCCTGCCATCACATCAATTATATTTTTATTTTTATGTTTTATTTATTTTATTTATATATTATATTTTTTGATTATGGCAATTCTTGAAGGAGTCAGGTGGTATCACATTGTGGTTTTGATTTGAATTTCCCTGATCACCAGTGATGTTGAGCATTTTTTCATAGTTTGTTGGCCATTTGTATATCTTCTTTTGAGAACTGTCTATTCATGTCCTAGCCCAGGTTTTGATAGGATTTTTTTTCTTCCTAGTTTGAGTTCATCGTAGATTCTGGATGTTAGTCCTTTGTCAGATACTCTGCTCATTGTTTCTTTTGCCATGCAAAAGCTCTTTAGCTTAATTAAGTACCAGCTATTTATCTTTGTTTGTTTGTTTTATTATACTTTAAGTTCTAGGGTACATGTGCATAACATGCAGGTTTGTTACATATGTATACTTGTGCCATGTTGGTGTGCTGCACCCATCAACTCGTCAGCACCCATCAACTCATCATTTACATCAGGTATAACTCCCAATGCAATCCCTCCCTCCTCCCCCCTCCCCGTTATAGGCCCCGGTGTGTGATGTTCCCCTTCCCGAGTCCAAGTGATCTCATTGTTCAGTTCCCACCTATGAGTAAGAACATGCGGTGTTTGGTTTTCTGTTCTTGCGATAGTTTGCTGAGAATGATGGTTTCCAGCT
>NC_045455.1:78031399-78093728 GCF_002776525.5 Piliocolobus tephrosceles
TCCCTACAAACAACATAAACTCATCCTTTTTTATGGCTGCATAGTATTCCATGGTGTGTATGTGCCACATTTTCTTAATCCAGTCTGTCACTGATGGACATTTGGGTTGATTCCAAGTCTTTGCTATTGTGAATAGTGCCTCAATAAACATATGTGTGCATGTGTCTTTATAGCAGCATGATTTGTAATCCTTTGGGTATATACCCAGTAATGGGATGGCTGGATCATATGGTACTTCTAGTTCTAGATCCTTGAGGAATCACCATACTGTTTTCCATAATGGTTGAACTACTTTACAGTCCCACCAACAGTGTAAAAGTGTTCCTATTTCTCTACATCCTCTCCAGCACCTGTTGTTTCCTGACTTTTTAATGATTGCCATTCTAACTGGTGTGAGATGGTATCTCATTGTGGTTTTGATTTGCATTTCTCTGATGGCGAGTGATGATGAGCATTTTTTCATGTGTCTGTTGGCTGTATGAATGTCTTCTTTTGAGAAATGTCTGTTCATATCCTTTGCCCACTTTTTGATGGGGTTGTTTTTTCCTTGTAAATTTGTTTGAGTTCTTTGTAGGTTCTGGATATTAGCCCTTTGTCAGTTGAGTAGATTGCAAAAATTTTCTCCCATTCTGTAGGTTGCCTGTTCACTCTGATGGTAGTTTCTTTTGCTGTGCAGAAGCTCTTTAGTTTAATTAGATCCCACTTGTCAATTCTGGCTTTTGTTGCTGTTGCTTTTGGTGTTTTAGACATGAAGTCCTTGCCCATGCCTATGTCCTGAATGGTATTACCTAGATTTTCTTCTAGGGTTTTTTATGGTATTAGGTCTAACATTTAAGTCTCTAATCCATCTTGAATTAATTTTTGTATAAGGAGTAACGAAAGGATCCAGTTTCAGCTTTCTACTTATGGCTAGCCAATTTTCCCAGCACCATTTAATAAATGTGGTGCTGGGAAAATTATCTTTGTTTTTACTGCATTTGCTTTTGGGTTCTTGGTCATGAATCCTTGCCTAAGCCAACCTCTAGAAGGACTTTTCCAATGTTATCTTCTAGAATTTTTACAGTTTCAGGTCTTAGATTTAAGTCCTTCATCCATCTTCAGTTGATTTTTTAATAAGATGAGAGATAAGGATCCACCTTTATTTTCCTACATGGGATAATTGGCTCCCAGCACCATTTGTTGAATAGGGCATCCTTTCCCCACTTTATGTTTTTGTTTGCTTTGTCAAAGATCAGTTGGCTGTAAGTATTTGGGTTTATTTCTGGGTTCTCTATTCTTTCCATTGGTCTATGTGCCTATTTTTATGCTAGTACCATGCTGTTTTGGTGACTGTGGCCTTAAAGGAAATAATCAAGATCAGAGCAGAACTAAATGAAATTAAAACAAACAAACAAACAAAACACTATAAAAGATAAAAGAAACAAAAAGTTGATTCTTTGAAAAGATAAATAAAATTGATAGACCATTAGCAAGATTCACCAAGAAAAGAACAGAGAAAACTCAAATAACCTCAATGAGAGACGAAATGGGAGATATTACAACTGACACCACAGAAATACAAAAGATTATTCAAGGCTATTATGAACACCTTTACACGAATAAACTAGAAAACAGAAGAGATGGATAAATTTCTGGAAAGATACAACCCTCCTAGTTTAAATAGGGAAGAATTAGATACCCAGAACAGACCAATAACAAGTAGCAAAACTGAAATGGAAATACCAATGTTTATGGAAATAGCCACAGCCAGCATAATATTGAATGGGGAAAAGTTGAAAGCATTCCCTCTGAGAACTGGAATAGGAAAAGGATGCCCACTGTCATCACTTCTCTTCAGCATAGCACTGGAAGTCCTGCCAGAACAATAAGACAAGAGAAAGAAATAAAGGGCATCCAAATTGGTAAAGGGGAAGCCAAACTGCCACTGTTTGTTGATGATGATTGTAAACCTAGGAAACCTTAAAGACTTCTCCTAAAAGCTCCTAGAACGCATAAAATAATTCAGCAAAAGTTTCCGGATATGAAATTAATGTATACAAATCAGTAGCTCTCCTATATACCAACAGTGACCAAGCTGAGAATCAAATCAAGAACTCAACCCCTTTTATGATAGCTGCAAATATATATATATATATATATATATATATATATATATATATATATATATATATATAGGAATATACCTAACCAACAGGGTGAAAGACAGCTCTACAAGGAAAAGTACAAAACACTGCTGAAAGAAATCACAGACAACACAAATGGAAACACATCCCATTCTCATGGATGGGTAGAATCAATATTGTGAAAATGACCACACTACCAAAAGCAATCTACAAATTCAATGCAATTCCTATCAAAATACCACCATCATTCTTCACAGAACTAGAAAAAACAATCCTAAAATTCATATGGAAGTTAAAAAGAGCCCACATAACCAAAGAAGACTAAGCAAAAAGAAGAAATCTGGCTGCTGATGACTTTCATCAAACAAGGGAAATTTTGCTTGAGTTTGGGTGGGATATCATTAGACATTCACCTTACAGTCCTGATTGGGTCCTCTTTTTGTTTCCTAATCTTAAAAAATCTTTAAAGAGCACTCTTTTTTTTCTTCTTTCAACCAATAGAAAAGACTATATTGACATGGCTACATTTCTAGGACCCTCAGTTCTTCAGGGATAAACTAAATGGCTGGTCTCATCACTTACAAATGTGTCTTGAACTTGGCAGAGCTTTACATTAAGAAATAGAATTTACTTTTTAAAAATCTTTTAATTTCATTTTTTTTCCACAAGCTTTTTGAAGTCTCCTCATATGTGCATGGGCCAACTGAAGGTTTTCTATAAGGCAATTTACCTTTTCTCTTCCTACCATCTGGAATACTGTTCTTTCACACAGTTACGTAAGGGTATTCCTTATCATCTTATCCAAAATAGCACTTATTCCTTATCACCTTAACTGAAATGCTGTGCTTTGACTTAAAAAATAGCACTTGACATTATATTTGCTTATTGTCTTTCTCCCCTGTTATGCTATCAGCTCCATGCACTTTGTCTAGTTATCAATAAGAGTAGTGGATAAAAATAAAGTGCTTACTGATTAAATTCATGCTTCCTGACTAAATTCATGAATGTCTTCCCATGTCTTCCCTTCAAGTTCCTGCTAAAATCCACCACCCTCCACTGTGAAGTCATTTATAACAGCACTGTAACAGTCATCTATTGCTATACCACTCGTTATCTGACACATTCATTAGGCACTAACTATATAATCCTCAAAACTTAATTATAGCTCATTTTAACCCAAGATACAAAATATTTTAAAATGGTGTTGGTGTTAATTACCCTTGGAACATCACCCTATATATTTCATGGACGCATCAAATTCTGGCAACCGTTCCAGAACTATAATTGTATTAAGAGGAAGGATCTACTAATTATAGGTTTATTCAAGTCCTGTTGCATTTGACAATATGGAAAACATTCCTTTCTAATGTAGGATACTCTTCAATCCCTATGTTTGGAAGGGTCTATGTAAAGTCACTATTAAATAGTATAGTCAAGTAAAATAGGAGATGAAGTTTGGGACAGTAGCAAAAGCATTAGTTAGGGTTAAAAAAAATCTCACACTCAAAAAGGAAAGACATGCAAGGTCTGTCTAGGTAGACTGAGGACAAGGTGAGGCAACAAAGCTAAATGCTGACTTGGCCAATTGCAAAGAATGCTTCAAAATGGAGCAAACAAACTGCATTTTAGGAAAATCTTTAGGGGACTCCCAGCTTTTCAGAACAAAGCCATGTTTTTTGGTGAGAGTGTGGGTGGAGATAGAAGGTATATAATGAAGGTAAAACGTACACTTGACCCTTGAACAAAACAGATTTGAACCACATGGGTCCATTTATACATGGATTTTCTTCTGCCTGTGCTAACCCGTCCTCTTCTTCAGACAACTCAACGTGAAGACAAGGATGAAGAGCTTTATGATGATGTACATCCACTTAATGAATCCTGTATTTTCTTTTCCTTAAAATTTTCTTTTCTGTTGCTTAAAGATACAGTGTATAACCTACAAAATATGTGTTAATCAATTGTTTATGTTATTTCTAAGGCTTCTGGTCAGCAGTAGGCTATTAGTAAAACTTTTGGAGAGTCAAAAGTTATATGTAGATTTTTGACTGTGCAAAGGGTCAATGCCTTGAACCTCCACATTCTTCAAGGGTCAACTCTAGAAAGTATAGAAGGTAAGGAATAATAGATTGGAATTTTACATTTATTTATTTGTTTATAGCAAGAGGATGGCATCCTTAGAATCTGGTTCATTTTATTGAAGTTCCTGTGAAATACTATTTTTTTTAATGGTTTCAAAAATATAATCGTACTAGGAAATAATAGGGACATGGATTACACTTTAGAAAATATCTTCCCAAATCCAAGGTCCTATGAATACAGGTATTATTCTTTCCTAGGTAACAAGGTACTGGCTTAATTTAAAAATTAAATCAAAATATTTGGAACATAATTATTTCCATGTAGGGAAGCAACTACAATTGAGTCTTTAGCAATTTCTGTTGAAGGGCATCTGTCACTTCTTTTGCTCTCTACTCCAATCCATAGAGCAGGATTATGAAAGTTCCAGATTAAATTTAGTATGTATATGGAATTGATAGAAATACACTCTGTCATAGTGACTACAGCTCCCTAAAGCCTTCATTTTTTATTGATTTGAGAAACAAATACGGTATTTCCTTACTCAACGATGTAGTTCCCCACAAGCCCAACGTGACCTCTCTACAGTCCTTTTGGTTAATTTATCTATGTGACTCATTTATTTACTCATTCATTGTCTCTCATGTTTCATTCCTACATAATGTGCACACCTACAGATAATTCAGAAAGTCCTAATCCATCCATACATTTATCTAAAAAATCAGAGAAGCTAGTATCTCCACCAGACTTGTCAAAATGTTTGTGGCACTGACAACAAAAAATTAGTTTATTTCTAAAACAGCTCATCAGTTGTAAATTGTGCATTTAAGAATTAATTTATTAAACGCAAGTGTTACTCAGCCAAACAAATATTGACATGATGTATCATCACAATATGCTCTCAATAACAGCTTTTACATTGCTAACAAGTTTTGCCAAAAAATGAGAGATTTATGCCAAAACTGGCTCTCTGAATTTGTCTGCCAGCCTTAGCCAGTGTTTTGCATCTAGTAACAAAATTATAACATCCTCTATACAGCAAAGCAGATAATAGGGCCATACATCTACTTTTAAAATGTTCACCGTTCTCTTTATTGCTATAAATGTAGGTATTTACTAAAAAGGAGTCTATAAGTGCAGTGTTTATGTGGATTGCTGAATGTTAAATTTTTCAAGCAAAGTGAGATCACAGAAATATTAAATAACAATCTATGAGGCTCATTCCAGATGTGCTCATTTTATTCTGAAAAAGTATTTCAATACAATTCCAGGCAAATTGATGATAAATATATGATTCATATTGTGGACTTTATAATCATACAGACCTAGGAGTCAATCTCATTATAACCTTAAACATATGAACTGAAGTCTCAGCTTCCTGAACAGTAAAGTGAAGAAATTAACAATAGCATTTGTGAAGGGATTAAGAATTAAATGAGACAATGTCTGTAAAGTGTCTCACACTGTACCCAGTGTATAAAAAAAGATTCGTTATGCATCTTCATGTCCATGATTACTAGACCAGGTAATTTTGGTGTTTTTGAAATGCATAAATTTTGGAAAGTCCCAAGAAATGGGAATGAATGGATATCAATCATGCTTCATCTCCAGTATTTAACAATATGCAGCATATAGCTAATAATGTTTGTTTAAAAATAAGAGAATGTTTTGCAATTAAAAAAATAGTTTATTTAAGATAGTAAATTTCTGCTACAAGAAACAGTGAGGAACATGGGTGTACCAGTTAACCAAATAATCTGGTGAAAAGCAGTTACTTTATGTATGAGACCCAGTTCCAATTTTCAAAATATTCTTTCATGTAGTTTTTCAATTATAAAGTACTTTTTGTTTATTATGGGCAAAGCAATTTGGAAACCTAGTTTCAGTCATGGTCTTAGACTTTTATAAAAAAATTTATATTTTGGAGATAAATAATTCTGTATTTAGTAATTGCTAGAATGGAGGAATACATAAAATGTGAAATCACATAGACAGTTAACATCTACTGATTTGGAGGAGGGAGGAAAGGCTCAATGGCTTTTGATCTCAAAGAGTAAGTCCTAGGTTTTCCAGGCAGACAAATGGGATAAGTGAAGAAATGAAAGCATAAGAACATGGCACATCAGAGATAACTCAACATTATTTGTGGTTCAGTGTAGCTGCAGTGTAAACTGGGGAAGGAAACTGTAAGGGAGTAGTGGTAACAGTTGACTCTAACACAGACCAATTCATTAAGGGCCTCATATGTCATAGGCAGTGTAGATTTTTTATTCGGTAGGATTTCGACTAATGAAACATGGCATAAAAAAACTCATTACAGCAACAGTATGAAAGAGAAAATGGAGAGACTAGAGGCTCTTAGTATACATGAGAGGATGAGGGCTTTTGTTACGGTGGCGATGGCTGACATATTCTGTTAACAGCATCAAGAGAATTTTGTGATTGGCTTGAAACATCAAGAAAGGAAAATCAGATGAGTAAGATTTGACGGTAAGACAACCTTAACCAATTTGAAGGATATGGTTAATAGATTGGATAGACTGAACTTTTCAAGAGCATTTATTTCAATTAATGGCTTAATAGCCTAGTTTGCCTAATGATTTACCCATCTCCAGCACTAACCAATAGAGGGCAGTTCCAGAATTTCTGTATTAAAGAAGTTTATGGGCAGCAATCTAGTAGAAAGAGTAGGTTATTAGAAGACTAATGTTGCAGCTGCACTTGCAAGATACACTAAAATTAAAAAACACAATGTCTGATAGGCTAATGAATATGGGGGCACAGTCCCTACTCCCACTACTGGTTGGTTTATAATTAATATCTTAGAACGTTATCATATTTATACCATATATACACCATATATTAAAAAAGTAATGCCACTCGTTATCATTACAGAGTCAGTACTCTAAAATGGAATTTAAGCCTTACATATTTTCTTATTTTTAATCTGTGATTCAATACACATCTAGTATATCACACAAAATATATACTAAAAATTTCTCCGTATAATGTGCAGAGTTTGGGTCAAATCATGGGTTCAAATTTCAAAACTCAATTTAGGCCTCTTTATTCTTCTATAAAAGGGGAAAACAACCTGGAATTGTTATAAAGAACGGGATAATAAAAGTGAAATTATCCATCAAAATATTTGACACACAGTAGATGTTCAACAGATTTCTTTTGGATGAATTACATATATAAATCATTATTTTTTTGTGTGTGGTTTATAAATGGCCTCAGGAACACTATCAGTTAACTTAGAATCACTCCATTAAAGTATGATAATGCTTCCAATTCACGAATACTTCAAAGTCCTTGGGTAAAAAACATGGTAGTTGTAGCATCTTAATATTGGAGTAGAGGAATTGAATAGGATTGCATTTTCTTCCCACTGACTTTTCTTTTGAACAACTAGTTCTAAGAAAAACGTATCTAAAAGATGTTTGACTTGAAAAACTTTAAAGGCTGTGCAGTGAGTGAGCCTGTTAGCGAGCACCTTTACCTCAGGCTACTTACCAAGCATTGGAAAGTGCACTGTCCAAGATTCCAGAACATATTCTACTTACTTTGACCCCTTAGACTTCATTCTGTTCTTCCACAAAGTGAAAAGGTGGCCTTCTCAATAATTCTCAAACCACCTGACCACCAGACATCACCAGGACTCCCATTTACAGAGTTTCTTACATATTATTACAGACTCAATACATCAGAATTCAAGGGGTGGTTTCCAAAAATCTCTATTTTTAATTTCCTAGGTGACTCTGTTATCACCCAGGTTTGAAACCTACTAACCTAGCCAGTTACAATAACCCCATTTTCTTCTCAACCTTTTTTTTATGTCTGTAAAATGGACAGACATTTGGAAGTACTGTTATGTGTCACTTAATCACAGGAACAAATTCTGAGAAATGCTTCCTTACGCAATTTTGTCACTGTGTGAACATCAGAATGTACTCATACAAACCTATATGATGTAGATGATGTCACCTATTACAAACTGAGGCTATTTGGTATGGCCTATTGCTCCTAGACTACAAACGTGTAGAGCATGTCACTGTACCTAATACTGTAAACAATTGTAAAATGATGGTAAGTACTTGTGTACCTAAACATAGATAAGGCACAGTAAAAATACAGTAATATGGGACCAGGTCATATATGTGGTCTGTTGTGAGATGAAACATCACCACTGTGTCTGTGGCAGATGACTATAAACTAATTTCTGTGACTTATGGTCATTAATCATCTTTGCCTTTCTTTTCTTTACTGCATGTATTATATACTGACTCCACAGGTGTGCTGATTAAGAGCTCTAATAATAATAGACAGTATCATGTACAATGTAATATGTATTTCCATTAGATATTAATAATGAACCAATAATGCATGTAAACTAAATACAATACTTCAAATCATTCTGCACAAAGGACAGATTACATTTATTTAATAACAAAATGTCTAGTTAATCAAATGTTTTTAGGAACTTACAATGTTCAAAACCAAAGAATAAAAATATTAAGCATATCACTTTATGGCACAGGACAAGATAAATTTATTTTTGTAACACAGCAGGCAAATTTTTGTGCTAGAAACAGAGTGGAGAAAAATCTAAATTAAAGCAAAAAGTCAGGAAATGGGTGTTCACAAATTCCTGCTTAACTGAGACTCAACATTCACTGTAAAAAACGGGGCCTCTGAACATCAGATTTTGTTTATAAAAATAAAAACTTCCTCCTTGTCTCTGCTAAAAATACAAAAATTAGCTGGGTGTGGTGGCGCATGCCTGTAGTTCCAGCTACTTGGGAGGCTGAGGCAAGAGAAGCCTGGCAACAGAGAGTCCACCTCAAAAAGAAAATAAATAAATAAATAAAAAACCTTCCTCAAACATGAGATTTTTTCACCTCAGCAAATATTTTTCCTTTGATAATTCATAATCCTGCTGCTCATCTGTCACGTTTATGAATATCTGGTAATTTCATAAACAAGTACCAATGGCACACTTCAAATGCAGATTCTGTTGAATTTTCTTTTTTTTTTTTCCCCCTAATGAACTTAGGGCCTATGACAGAGAAGATACTGAAACATGCTAAGATAATAATTGGTCTTAGAAGCACTTTACAGCAAGTATTTAATGAACGCCACTACATTTCCAGCTCTAAAAAGAGCCAGACAGATACAATCCCTGCTTGCAGAGTTCACCATTCAGAATACAGAAGGTCAAGCACTGATTCTGAATCATTATGAGCTTTGATTTCATCCATACTGATTTCTTCTGGAAGGGCAAATAAAATCTTTCCTTACGCATCATTCTTTGGATTCTCATAAGGGATATCTTGAAGTCTGTATGTTGACAAGTCCAGTAGATACTTTGTTTTCTCTAATTCCCTTCTTCTGCTTAAGACTATCTCAAGTATTTTTGTTTTCCCTTTCAGTTCTCCCCAACATACACCTTCTGCAGTTTTGTCTATCCAGTTGGCTTTTCTGTAACACTTTGCTACCCCTTTCTGTTCCCTTTCACTGTTTTCCTTTGTTGCTTTCCTCCTTAACAGAAGTCTGGTGATCTGGGCTTTCCCATCTTTCCTTTCCTGGCTTCTTATTCACATGAGTGACTGACCTTAGCACTTCCTTAAAAGTTGAGTTTTCAATAAACATAACTCATCAGCACTTCCGATCTGCATTTCCTTGAGCTGTTTTTTGATCTTCAGATCTGTGTAATAATACTCTCTTCCTGAATGCTATTTAGACATATTATCCTCAAAACACCAATGGTTTCCTGAAGCTGCTTGTTTTAAATGTTGTATCAAAAGAGATTGATAAAGGAATGTATAACTCAGCAAAGGATGCTTCTACTGTATTGTAAATTCCCACCATTAAAAGTACTGGATTCTGTAAGTGCACCATTAAAAGCTGGTATGGGACATCAATTTACACACATAAGGGTTACATTAAAACTTTAATTTTTTGGTTGATATTAAACTGAAATTTATATAACTGAGGTTGGAATCTTAAAAAAAGGAAATGATAAAATTTTAATATAGTGAACTGTTCACTGATATGTCTATTCACTTCATCATAACCTATATACTTAATTAAAAATCAAATTATGTGTCTGCAAATCAGATGCTATCAATCAAATTGCCATCCAGGGTCCATAATTCTTTTTATATTTTTAACTCAGACGAATATATATGATTCAGTAAATTTTAATGTTCCAAATTGTTCTAAAAAAAAAATTATCAAAAGCTTCCAGTTAACAGTTGGCTAATCCACTTGCCCCCAACGAACTACCTGTTTGTGTTGTGAGGTAGCATCAAAGACCATGATCTTCTGTGACCGTAGTAGCCTTAATTCATACGCATTCCCTCTTCATAGGAAGAGTATGGACAACAAAAAGGGACAGATGAGTCCCCTTTCATTATTCATTGACTCTTGGTGTTTTCATAATATGTTAAAGGCCTGATTTCAATTTTACAACAACAAAAAATACCAATATTTATTCTGAAAGGTTCGTATGTTCCAAGTAGCCGATATTAACAACTTCCAACACGATCTCTAGGAATAATCCGCAGTTCTGAACCATGTTTTAGAAAAACATTTCCTATACAAACAAAAAAAATATAAAGTTAGGTATCTAAAAATCAAGTTATCTTAATATTTTGACAATTATTAAATATAATAAATAATTTAGTAAACAGTAAAATAGGTACAAAAGCTCAAGCATCATGAGACCCCAATGCCACGCTTTTTAAGTCTTGCTCCTATTCTCGTATCTTCACAATCCCACACATGCTTAAAATTGAAAATAATGCCAGACATGAAAATGCTGACAAATACTTTCAGCAAGTAACAATGTGAATCATTTAATCATGAATACTTCCTTCAATACACAATAATATATCTAAGGACAGGAAAAAAAATGTAAATTACTACAAGTGACAAAAATTTAGAAACCCTGACATATTTGGGGTCAATTGCCTGCTGAGATTTTCTTCATATCAATGATATGCACATTCAATTTTTAAAGATAATATAACAAGCAGTATGTTAGAGTTAGCAGTAATTCAAACTACTTACTGTAAAATACCGAAAGTTTCTCGAACAAGAAACTTTTTGTTTCTTGTTCAAAGAAACCTTTCTCTACTCAGATTAAAGGCATCCATACAATAAAGTGCCTCACGATTTTCAATAAACCTTTTAAATAAAATTATATATTAAAAACTACTGAAGTAACAAAAATTTGCAATTTTAAATCACTCTTCATTTTCTCTATGGCTGAATTTCAACCGCAAGGCCTATGAAAACAACATAATTTTGTTACAATAAAGAAATACTTTAGAATATAATTTAAAAATAACTACTGCTCTAGAATGAGGTTACATTAAAGCATGCCTAATTTTAAAACTTTAGATTACAAGGTAAGAGACTACATTTAAAAAATACAAAACTTTTTTTTTTAAAGTTTTAGACTACTTTTTTATAAAGTATGAGACTACTTTTACCCTGCCTCCTGGTTAGGACACCAATATATCACCTGTATAAATTTAACAGTCTGAAAATCTATGAGTGTAGACTCAGCCCTTTGAAATGTAAATGACTATATTAAAAATAATAATAATAGCACTTAATGAATGCTTTCTATAAATAATCCAAGCTATTAAGCACTTTACATTCACTATCTGACAACTACCTTAAGAGGTAGGTCAAAAAATCCTTACTCCAATGAGAAAGCAATCTTATCTACAGACTTTTTGTTACATGTAATAAATACTCTTAATGCTTAAGCCCACTATTAGGTTTTCTATTACTTGTAGCCAAAAACATCTACAATTGATATACACAATGAAACAACTTATTACTCAGACACACAGGTAAAGACTGGTATATAATCCCTAAAAAAACAGCTCCATTATGTTAAAATACTGTCGAGTATAATTAGAATCGCTTAAATATTCAGTGTCAGTTGACATATATAACCTCACCCACTGCTCTATGAGTTTTCAAATAGATACTCACCAGCAGTCTGTGCAGGATTTACTCCTATTCCATCTAGAAAATAAGTTGTAAAATCACATACATTATTTCTAAAGCTAAAATGGTTTAATACTAGCAAGAAAAGAGATTTGCCAAAATAGTGCTGCTGTGTATATAGACACAAATCAAATAATTTAAATCTAAAAACACGAGTGACAATCTTTCAGGTAAATTATTTGTTAAAATCTATTATTCTGCATTCATACACATTGCTGGGTTAGTCAAAAGTATCTGTCAATGCAATGATCTTGGTAAGTTGTATGGAATACAGGTTATTAATTTATTTTGCCACATAGAATTACAAATAATGTTTGTCATTTCTTCCAAAAAACGAAAAAGCACCTTAGGTATGCCATGAATCATCTTCGTATTGCTCTGGGTCATAATATCTTAAGGCTGGGAGAGCTCGCGAAGTCATTTAGTTCAACACATGTCACTAAGTTATGACCTAAAACTTTCCAGGTAGTAAGCCGGCTTTTTTCCAACAGAGAAACACTTCAATGTGACAGAATGCAGAATGTGTTAGAGTGAGAAATTCTATCTTATCTAAGTTACATCATGCACACTAAACCCATCTCATGTTAGTCTATCCAAACTGCACTCGGGCAACTCATCAGCACTCATCAATACTACACTGTATACTTGAAACACAGTTCAGCCCTCCCTGCAATCTTTACTCCTCATCTTATTTCACTATTTTCTCACAAGACTAACTGCACCATCATCAACTATCAGTGTTCCAAGATATTAAGATTTTTAATTATATAGCTAAAACTGAATAAAATTCTCATTGCAAGCCTACAAGATACAATTTTCTATCAGGAAAGGTATAGCAAAGGTACATTCCTGCTTAACTTTCTATATTCTAAAGCATTTACCAAACAACTTTACTTAAAAAAAAAAAACTTGCTAAATAAAGTTATTTTCAGTTATAATCTGGCATGAACTGGTAAGGACAAAAGATATTATAAAGTGCTATACTATACCAAAAGCACAAAGAAATGAAAGGAGCTAACTATGAACCATAACCCTGACTTAGTGTTTACCATTAAGTATATCATTTATGTTGATACACATATACTTGGGGCTTTCTGTATTTCATTTTAATTAATTTGGTTCTTTTTACATCATTTCTATACATTTGAGGTAATACATAATTTTACAATGAATTCTTACCATTCGTAATAATTGCACTTGTTGCAGCAGGAACTTTAAACTAAATAGAAGGAAAAAAATACATATATATATACACACACACACAGACACAAACTATAAGATAATTCGCAAGAATGGGGTATAAATACCAATTCTATAATTCTAAAGTGGGATTAATCTTTTAGAATAAGTGAAACCATCAAGGAAAGTACAGCTGACCCTTGAATGACATATGCAGATTTTCTTCTGCCTCCACTACTCCTACGACAGCAAGACCAACGCTTCCTCTTCCTTCTCCTCAGTATATTCAACATGAGACAAGGATTAAGACCTTTCCCATGGTCCACTTCCACTTAATGAATAGTAAATATACTTTCTCTTATGGTTTTCTTAATATTTTCTTTTCTTTAACTTTCTTATAAGAATACAGTATAAAATACGCATAACAAAATACTTATTAATCGCCTGTTTGTGTTATCAGTAAGGCTTCCAGTCAACAGTAGGCTATTAGTAAAGCTTTTGATCAATAACAAAGTTTTATGCAGATTTTCAACTGCACACAGGGTTGGAACCCCTAACTCCCATGTTATTCAAGGGTCAACTGGACTATATCATATGCTTTATCTGTTAAAAAACCCCTATACTATAAACAATGCTTTCGATTGTATTTAGGACACCATTAATTATAAAAGTATACCTTATTTTTTGCATTACAAAAATGAAAAACCACTGTCAATTTATGCCCCGATCAATGTTTACTCTTTAGGACTTATCCACCACTTTTGTCATTTATAATTATCTTGACTAGCAAAAAGCATATGCAAAATAAACTGATGAGATTATTCCTAAAATTTCTGCATAGAAATTGCAAGATCTGAACAGATGCTCTCTGTGTTTAATGGCAGATGCCTACATAACATTTTCAGGTAACAACCAAGGCTTATATTCCTTACATTCTTCTTTAATGATTTGCTGATTTAAAGCTCAAGGATTGCAATAGTCCAATTATGTCATTAGGAAATAATAATTAAGTGTAGACGACGTTACCTAGACAATTATGAGAATGCCATTTGGCCAACAGTGATAGCAAGCCTCCCCTGATCTACTTCAGAGATGTTTAAAAAGATGTGCTTCTAAAATCAATGACATGTGGTATGAAATTTATTGGTAGCTAAAAGGTAGATTCCATCTCTTAAAGAGACCAGCAGTTGTGAAAGTGTGTTTATGTCTTCATAGTTTATGCATTTATCCAACAAATACTTATTAAGCATGTCTGTGCTATGGACTAACTTTATAGATATTACAGTTTTGTGATCAAGTAAGTTTGGAAAACACGTTTAACTAGTGGTCTTCTCAGAAGACTTTAATATACTCCTAACAGAAATGAACTGTTTCTCATATTTTTTGACCAATACTTCCTGTTCTTCATGATCCCCCCGGACCCTTGTTTTTTTTTTTTTGGTGGTACTACTTTGTGTGTGGTTCTAGTTGTCTGGGAGAGACTACTCTAGGCATTTATAATCATTACATACACACAGTTGAGAAAAACTAAAAGCTTATTTTAAATTAGAAATTGAAGAATCAACTTTTAAAATAAGGCCTTAAACATGCCTGAGAACAATTATTTTAGTATTATGTACAAATTAATAAACACATTTTAATTTCAATGTGGTACACTCGTGTCCTTTTAAAGATTTAAACATTTTTAAAGAATTTCAAAGTGTACATAAGTAAACTTAAAAGTGCATCACAAATATTTTGCACAGGCTGTAATCTCAATAAGAATTTGATCAAACGCTCAAATTAACTATAGGCCTCTCAGATTTCTAAAGCTAGAGTCCTACAAAGCTTTTAGTTATCCTACTGATTGAGTCTTTTACATCATGCCCATTTTATATAAGCTATGTATTTTCTTAGTCACATTCATGTAGCAGCAACCTATGATTTTAAAAACCAAAATCAATTGCTGACACAGTTTTTCCTTTAGGCAGAATGTGGAAGAAATGGTTAAACTATGAGGAAGCATCACTAGTGATGTAAAATGCAGAATCTATTCCTTTCTGTCCTACTGTACTGACAGGTTTTCTACTGAATGCAAAGTATTCTTTTGTGGTCTTCTGTTTTCATTTATTTTCCTCCTCAGATATCCCACAATTCTTATAATTTAGGGCTCTTTGCAGGTTTCAACAATTCATTACGTACCCCAGTCATGCGCTGGGAAATTTTATTATCACTACTAAGGCAATTTTACCAGGGATTTAAATCCAGACTCTTGCTTTCTTGAGTCAACTTTTTTCTCACTGAATGATTCTACAATGCCATCTCATGAAAGTTCCTCTTACAACAATCTGAAAGTCATATCCTTTCTAAATATGTAACACCTATGATTCATAATAGTGATCCACTTCCACTTCATGAATAGTACATATACTTTCTCTTATGTAATATTTTCTTTTCTATAGCTTACTCTACTGTAAACTTTACTTATAAACTACCTTAATCAATATATATGGTTGTGTGGTGTTTCTTAGTTATTCACTACTGTATGTTAAGATTTTCTTCTACTTTTATTAGAAAACCAGGTTCACAAAAATGCCTTTGCATTATAAAGGACACACAACAAAGTAACTACAAAATATAATAAATATTAATTAGAGCTTGTATAGATCTACTTCTTAAATCTGGAATTTGTGGATTCTGTTATGCACCAGACTAGGAATATTTCTTGCAAGTAATCTGTGCAGTAAACAATAATGACAATGCTACATTCAGATTTGTGTCACATCTCATTTTACTTATTCTTTCTGCATGAAGAATATATCAACACTGACACAAAACAAATGCTACTAGTTGGCAGAATTCTGAATGAGTGACAAATGATGTTAGTGATTCCTGACAATATAAGGAGCTTTGAGCACTGATTGGATTGGCTGCCTTCTCATAAATCAGTTAAGTACAGGGCAGGATTCTGTGTTAAGCTATTTTTTTATTAATGTAGTTAAGAAAATTATTTTTCTGTGACTATAAACTTTTCAAAAGATTCTGAACCAAAACGTTTTGATTTGGGTTACAGCGTACCTATTTAGCCCTTTTAACTCAACAGAAAATTTCAGTAAATAATGTTTTTACTCAAAATCACTTGATCAGAGAGGAAGGACAGGTATTAACCACTTCCATTTTGCAGAATAAAAAAGAGGGATTTGCATCATGTCACACAGCTAACTAATGACACACCTATAACAGGAACCCTAAGTCTCCCAAGTCACATTTGGGTGCCATTTCTACCAGATTAAGCTACTTTTCCAAGTGTCATGCCCAAAAAGTTGAATTATAGATATTTCTAATAATTTTGGACGAAAAAAAATTATTTCTTATAAAGCAGAAAACTCAAACACGTTTTAAAAAACTAGAAACTTTTCAAAACAACAAATTTTACTGACAGTTCACATGCTCATATAGAAAATCTGAAAACTATGATAAAGATTTTATGAAATTGTAATTTTGGAATCAAGACTAGTAAAATATCAGTATATAGAATATGTGATATAATGTTGCATTTTAAAAACACATTTAAAAATCAGTACCTTTTTAATTTTCATAAAAAGTCTCATAAATTCTTATAATTTTCAATGGTTGCATTAATCAGATATGTCAATTTGTTTAACTCATGCTTCTTATATCTGAAAGTAAGTCTTAACCATCATCCTACTTACAACTTTTTGATAACATAAACCTAGTAATGAAGCCACATGGAAATGATGGGTCAAATTGCATGCAAATCTTAAAGACGTTTGAAGCATACTGCCAAATCGCATTCCATAAAGGGCGTTCCAACTTCTGTACTTACTTCTTCTGCTGCAAACTTTAAGACTGCTGTGAAAGGTGTACTTTCAGGAACACTGAGTCTGCAAGAAGAAATTTAAAACAGTTTCTTTTAAAGTCAGCATTTTCTAAAAAAGCCCCTTTGTTCCTTATTTCCGCTACTGTAGCCGATCTGGACAAAGCTGACTTTGCAGTTTCAAAGTTAGTGATTTTGATTGCATAATACATTCTTTAACTCAAAATAATAATAATCACAACCCAAACAGCAACTAGCCTTAGTGCTGGCAAGGTGCCCGAGCTCCACTTGAGAATTAACCTCTACAGGTGTAGATTTACGTATTTCTAACACTTTGATACACAGAAGTCTAGCATATGAACTGCTGTTTGTTTCTAGAGATGGATTTTAAAAAGGTGAAGCTCTCCTTGGTCTTCAGTCCACTTTATCTCCCATCTAAACACCTATGCACTTGACCCATTAATGTTATAATTTTCATTATACGTAGAAGGCTACTTGGGAAGCATCACTGGATCATAAAGCTTTTGATGAACCTTCTGTGCACTCTTAATAATCATGTTCAAAATTAGTAGACCAAATTAATGAAAATGCATGAAGTTTATTATGGCAAAATGCCAATAATGAAGTGATTTTCCCACCATCATTTAAAATGGGCTAAGTAAAAATGTGAAATAACATTTTGGAGAGGGATGAGTGAGTGACTTTGTTAACTGACTCGTAAAATGGCAAGTATTTTAAAGATCATGAATAAATAGATCTTTTTTTTCTTAATGACTTAGTCCCAGGGTCAATCTGTATTAATTTTCCAATAAAAAAATTCAAAACAGAAATTTACTTTATACCTTAAGAAAACACTTAAAGACACAGTAAGAGGTTTTTAAAATTTCTTTTAAAAAATAAGATTCCTAAGGTAACATAAATTACAATGAGTGAAAACAGAAAACAATCTTTCAAAGCAGAGGAGACTGACAAGCTAACATTTCTCACTGAAACCGTCTCTATTTGTTACCACCATATTATTGCATTATTCTTAAGTGTCTCAACACCAGCTACCATTATTCTCATGTAATATGCCCAGGCTCCTCACTCAGTCTACAGATCTCTGACTACAAGAATTGTTATATCAGGAACAGCATATGGTACCAGTTTTTAGTAATAGAAATGTGAAGAGATTTCTTGGCTGCCCTCATTCCACAACTCCAAAATACTATTAAAGGATGAAAATAAGTATCATTTTTACCCTTTCGTTACGAATGTTTTTTGGGGGTGCAAAAAATAAAAACATGTAAAGGATAGTCATTTGTTTAAAAACTAATGAATTGGCAATGTCATAGTTTACAAACTAGGTAACAGTATGTTACAAAGTATTTCTGCAGTATATATGTAGTTAAGAAGCTGAGATTCATTTTCCTAAAACTCTGCATCAATCGGAGAACTTCCAAACCCTCGGAGTTCAATTAACTTTTAAATTGGAGACTTGGAAATGTCCTTAAAATACCTAAATGTCATATTGATGCTCATTAAAATAAGTTTCTATCTGTATATTAAGTTGGTGAGTGTCCACAGATAAGCCAATAAAAATAAAAAATGAAAACATCTTCTAGTGCAAGTTCTAATTGGCAGAAAATTAGAGAAAATGAGAGTTACAGTGACTGCACAGATCTTATCTGAAGTTGTATTTGCCAGTCATTTCATAAAATAGGTACTTAAATTATCCCAGTGTTTTGAATAAATTTACATTAATGAGAATTTTTAAAGTACATTACTGGCATATTTTTAAAAAATAAATATCTCATATAAACAAAATAATAACATTAATTGGTAAGAATCATTATAAAGACTAAGTCCACAGGTAACGAAAGGGCGAGATTAACTCTGTGGACAATTAGAAAAATCTTCGGCCAGAAGTGGTGGCTCACGCCTATAATCCCAGCACTTTGGGAAGCCGAGGTGGGAGGATCACAAGGTCAGGAGATGGAAACCATCCTGGATAAGACGGTGACACCCCGTCTCTACTAAAAACGTGAAAAATGAGCCGGGTATGGTGGTATGCGCCTGTGGTCCCAGCTACTCGGGAGGCTGAGGAAGGAGAAGAACCCGGAACATGGACGTTGCAGTGAACCAAGATCGCGCCACTGCACTCCAACCTGGGCAACAGAGCTAGACTTTCTCTCAAAAAAAAAAAAAAATTTTCATAGAGGTGAGATTTTTATTATTATAAAATATGTTGTGGCCATGAGACGGCATTTTAAGCACAGAAAAGAACAAGTAAAGAAGGAAAGATTAAAAGGGCAAGCTTGTCAAGCACTAGTTACCATTTACTTTGAAAATACAGCACAGATATCCTTGTACACACATTGACACGTTATGTGAATTTTACACACACACATCCTTACATACATACACACACAACTACGCACACACATACAAACTAAACAACAGTTGTACCTACTAAATTCATTCAGTCTCCACACATTAACTGAACCGGTACAACGTTCCAGGCTCTTAATATTACTGTCCTACTCTATCCTCTTCTGCCTTCCTTCTCACCCTCTCTTTCTAGAGTACATTTGCATATTGATGAGAATAATCCAGTATAGGGGAAAAAAGCAATAATGAGGACAGAGGGGGCACTGGACTCCATGTACTTTAACCTTGACAAGACTGAAAGAGATAGGAACCAGAGCTCAAGTGGTTTTTCACAGGAGTGAAGTCATTTTTTTCCATTCTAAAAGGACGGGAAATTAACGGATATATCAATGCAGTGGTAGGTTTATATTGATGGAAAGATGATAGAATTTCCCTCTGATGGCATGAGAGCAAGGGAGAGAGCAGCTGCGGAAAGTTTGAAATTTTTAAACAATCCTTTCCGAGAATAAGCAGGAAAATGAGCAAACTTGAAGAATGTAGTAAAGTACTAGGTACTATTAATTGTAGTCATGAACTGAACGTAAAACCCTCCAGTCTATTATTTTCGCCAGGGCCAGTCAGTTATGTACAGATAATACAAATAGCTGGTTTCAGAGCTGGTGTTTCACTAACCAAAATATGCTGGGAGGAGAGACAGGGCCACCAGAGTTGAGAGCGTTTGCATGAGAATGATTTAAAGATGGACCAATGGACTCTTAACTATATAAGGAATAAGGTAAGGAATAGAAGTGGGGATAGCTATAGATTAAAAACCACTGTGATTGATGGAATAAATGAAACGTTGTAGAAATTACAGTAAATCAGGTAGGAGAGAATGTATTTATCCATAAGAGTGCCTGTAAACGACATCTTAGAGATGGAGCAATTATTGGACTCTTCAGTTCTAGGCTGCAACCATGAACACCTGAGATAAAGCGTAAAAAGGATATTTTGGAGATGAAAAGAACAAGGGATCAAAAGGCTGAGAGGTTGTATGGATCATGGATTGGTAAATAACTGAACAGCTAGGTAGGCCACGGTACTAATTAATTATGCAAAAAATCCTATTGTAATCCTGTTCTTTGCTACAATTCATGCCACTTCCAACTGCAATAACCTCAAGAGTGTTTACTTAAAATCTATCATTCAACTGCGAAGGATAAGTAAAGGCCTCACATGGATAAACTATTCTCCTCTTCTGCATTTCCCATTCCTACTAAATATTCTATTCAATCCCAACATAGGAAAGGTGTGAGCCGAGTCTCATTACTTTGTGATGCCCGATTGCTGAGTTACTCATACACAACAAAACTCAGAAGCCGCGGAATAACAAATGTTCAAGTAATTTCAAAGTCTTGACTATCAGGATGGAATATCTTTCTTAACTTTCTCAAACAGCTGGCTAAAGCGGTGAAACGTTTTTCTAATATCCAGGAGATGGGGGCTGTTTAAGAATCCCAGCAAATTACCAGAACCTGTTCCACCTGTCCTCTCGCTCCACCTGCCCACCAAATGAATTCCCAGGGGAGGTCACTAATCAGAAACACACCCACACCCTCGTGCTGGGGAGCTGCCAAGCTGCTACTTAGCGAGCAAGTACGGACCTCTCCTCGCAGGCTCCGGTGGGAGAGACTCCTGGAAGGGCGCGAGCCAGTAAGGTGGAGAAACTGAAGAGATGCAGACTGCATGGGGTAGTTGTTGGAAAGGCTCGGATCACCCTCAACCCAGCCCCGTCTTGTCCGGCCCCAAAAGGCCCATCTCGGCCGAGCTACTCACACTTTGTACGGCAGCCGTGGGTCCGACGTCAGCGTGATCTTAAAGGAAACCTTCGACCTAAGGAAAGGAGCGGGAGAGAGTCAGCGTCGCGCAGCGGGACCAGGAATTAAGGCAGTCGGTAAGCAAACACTTACATGGTGGTGCCGGGATGAATCTAGAACAGACGCTGACTCCCCGGGGCAGCACGACTTCCGCTAGTGTGCTCGGGACCGCCCGGCTCCACTCACTTCCACGTCTCCCTCTGCAAGCTGGGGACCTCCGAAGTTGTTGCTATCCAACGCACTGCCTGAAAATTGGCCCTAAGAGCTCATGCTAGGTAGCGCTTTTAAATTACAAATGTCTTGTGCTTTTGTGTTTATATATCTGAGAAAAAAGTATGGATTATATTTACAAAACATTTTTCTAACTTTGGTAACTTGATACCATATTTTCAGTCAGGCAGGATAAGCGTGGGCATAGAGTGTAGGACCCTAGGTCCCAGCTGGCAGGTTGGGGCGGAAGTAAGGGTTTGGGGTAGTCGGATGAAGAGGAAGATGGACTTGGGGCGAGGCTGGAGGTGGGGCTGGGGCGGACGCGCTCCAAAGTTGCTAAGGCAACCTGAGCGCAGAAAAGCTTAATTGGTGCTCCAAAAGCAGGAATTGTAACACTGCTTTATCATTAGTTTTCTTCCGTCTTTCCAGCAAACCAGTCCTGTTATAGCCTTTACATTTCTCACAGTTTCTCCTTCACGCTTTACTTTCCGATACTGATTTATAACTGTTTAATTTCAATAAGTAAGAAAGCTATCAAGAGCGAATTCTCTATGCCAAGACTCCCGCTGGGGTTGGTGAGAAAAAATGAGGTTTATACGTTTGAGGAACGTGGCGTCTAGTTGGGAAGACCCATCTATAAACAGGAAATTTCAGTAATTTGTTATGTGGTCTAATAGAATTAAACCAGTGCGCTAAGTTGCTAATCACTGACCACATTTATTCAGTTTAACAACCAACTTTGAACCCTTTCTATTTGTCCCGCACTAAGCCAAACTCTGGGGAATCCAAGATGAGTAAGGCAGGTAAGTGTCAACTCTCTAGGATCTAACATCCTGTATAGTGATGACGGAAGAAAATTGTCCTCTAAATCTTATTACAGACCTAAACCTCTGTGTTTGGAAAATATGCGTCTGTCTCACAATGACTGAAATGCCCTTTTAAAATATGGGTATGAATAGACAAAGGAGGAAGCAGGTAGGCGTTAAAATAATGGGGCAATCTAGTTGATCTTTAGAATATGTGTCAGATTCTTAAGAAGAGATATTTAAGAGAGGAACCAGGAAGGAACTGTAGTGGGGATAATGGAGACCAAATTCATCTTTGCTATAATTTTGCAGCCAACTAATCTTCTATGGTGACATTTCCCAGTGGAGAGAGTTCTGGTTCTGACTGTAGGAGAGTAAGACTCCAACATTCTCATGACAGCCATCCTCACTTTTTAAAATGCTGGTGTTACCATATTTGTAGATGAAGACAAATATTGATTGACAGATATAGGGATCAGCAGTTACAGCCTTAATAGCTGAAACTATTCAATTAGTGGGCATGACTAAAACTTGTGAGACTAGTAATAAGGATAAAACTATGATTGTGTCTACCTATTGTCAGCTAACCAAAAATAATGAAAAGATTAGTGTACATATTTACAGTCTATATTTATAAGGCTACATATTAAATATTTTGAAACAAAATTTGCATCCTGCTATTTATAGTTTGGTTTCTGCTCATGTATCAAAACATGGCAAAATTCTAAAGAGAAAAATGTACTTTAATCAGAGAACTTTTATTGTATACGGAAAAAGTGGTGAAAAAAGAATTCAGTCCCAGGCAGTGTGACTTTAGTACTCAGATTCTGCTGCTTCAGAAAATACATGTGTATAATATATCAAAATAACATCTCTTGAGATACTAAAAAGCAGCTGTTTATAAATGTTTAGATTTCTTTTTCACCTTAATCCCCCAACTCTGCTTCTCATATGTTTGTCTCCTCAGAGTCACAACATGATTTCTAGAGCCTCCTGAGTTTTCTTTTGCTTAGGACAAGAAATAAATTTTAAATGGATTTATTTATACTCCATATATTTTTTTAACTTTGTGAAGGGATTTGCAACTGGAAAATTTTCTAGCAAAACAAGGACCTTCTCTTTTACTGAAAAGTTAAAATGTTAAAGTACATTTAATGACTGTAATCAGAAGCAAACTCTGGAGCAAATTTTTGGAGATAATTGGCAATGGAACATTTTAAGACAACAAACAGCATAAATGGCCTAATGTGTTTTGGAAAAGATCCAATTAGTATCATGTAGAGGCAGAAATGATTGTAGAAGTGCACAGTGTGACCATATTAGAACTCATTAAATGTCAATGAAGCATACCAATATTCTATTTGCAAATGCATATAGATTTTCCATTATTAGAAGAAAGCCAGAAGGAAATTAAATTTACATAAGGACTAAAAAGATTTGCTTCCATAGTCATAGAAATTCTTCTGACTAGTTATTTTTATAGCCAGCTTTATTTTTTATATTTCTCCGGATGCCATAAAACAGTTGTCTTTCATTTTCACCCTAATTTGATTGTATTTACGATTATGACCAAAACCATCTGATAGTCAAATTATGTAATCTGGAAACATCTGCACCTGAATAAATCTCAAGATATTCTCTTCCAAATACTTTATATTGCAGGGAACAAATTATAGACTGATCAATTAATACTTGATAGATATTTTAATAGTAGTTTAATTTGTTCATTTTTTTTTTCTATTGCCTTTTCTCCCCTCAAAATCCACTGAAAGGCATTGATATCATTGGGGCAATGATAATAATAATGACTCAAAATTCACCAAGGTATATTTTTTTGCTAGTATTGACCTCTTTGTACAAATCAAATGACAAAATATAGACTTTAAACTCTGATGCCTTGGCTGTAAGTTATAATTTAGTGACAAGAAGCCTTATACAAAGAGGAGAGAGTTGATTAGGTTACAGTAGTACCTGGGAATATGTAAATGCTGTGTTGTTTTTCAAGGTAAGGACTAGAAGGTTAGAGAATGTTTACATCCCTTTGAGTCAAAAAGAACAATGAAATACAGGTGAGATTGGAGCTTAGCAAGTCCAGGCCAGCCCTTTCAGAGGACTATAGCTCTAAATGTGCTACATTTAGTTGTTACGGTTACATATTTTTTCAAAATATTTCCTAAAATTCAATGAGAAAAAGAAATGACTTTTCTACGAAGGTCATTGAGTATAATGTTTCTAAATTTGAGGCGTAATCACAAAAGTTGGAATATTTTAACCACAGAATTTGTAAAATGCCTTTATTACAAAATAGCATTTTTGAACTGTGAAAAACAGGAATTTAATAGTCTAGTATAATTAAATTTTCGCTCTAAATATTGTGTGAATTCTTCATTTAATGGAAACATTACTTTTAGAAAAACTAAAGTAGCCTCTGACAAATCCATTTCAACCACGAGTTTTTTTCCCCACATTTATACATTTTTATCCTTCCACCAGCTAAATGAGGTAAATATTAATACTCTATTTTTACTTTATTAACTCAAGGTTTTCTTATTCAAGTTGAGATTTTTGGATCCAGTCATAGTTTCTCCCCACGTGACTCTTCTTGCAGTTGTATGTAGAACACAGGCTTCAGAGGACTGTGGCATCTGGTCCTTTGTCATCATCTGTCCATATTCTCAGTGATATCTGTATCCACTCCAAACATCTGAGACATGTGACATCTCATTTTTGTCTGGTGATATCACTCCTTTTTGTGTGCTGACAAGACGACTTTAGGACAGTTGGTTGTCTCTAAGGGATATAAGAAAAGTGCCCTCTTGTTTCACCCTGTGGCTGCAGGGAACCCAGAAGGGCTCAGACATCTTTGACTAAAGATAACATGCTTTTCTCCCTAGAATGGAGGGAACCTTGTTGTCTTCCTGGGTTTCAATGAGAGCAAGAACTGAGCATCTTTTCTCTGATTCTGAAATTCCCTAGAGGTTGTTTGCCTAGGGATGAAGGAATAAGGCCATCTTTCGGGGAAACCTTACAATGTCTATCATTTTCTTCTCCTCCTCTCTCCAGCCAAGAGTATTTTTGTTTAATAGACTTTATTTTTTAGAGCAGTTTTAGGTTCACAGCAAAATTGAGCAGATAAAGATACTCCCTACCCCTATATATTCATAGCCTCTCATATTTTCAACATCCTCCAGCAGGGTGGTACAGATGATGAGCCCACAATGACACATCGTTATCCCCCAGAGCTCATAGTTCACATTAGGGTTAACTCTTGGTGGTGTACATTCTATGGGTTTAGACAAATATACATTGACATGTAGCTACCATTATAGTATCATACAGAGTAGTCTACTACCCTAAAAATTCTGTGCTCCACCTATTCACCCTCCCTCCTGCTTAGCCCCTGACTACCACTGATCGTTTTACTGTCACTGTAGTTATGCCTTTTCTAGAATGTTGTAGAATCATACAGTATGTAGTCTTTTCAGATTGGCGTCTTTCACTCAGTAATATGCATTTAGGCTCCTGCATGTTTTTTCATGGCTTGATCACTTATTTATTTTCAGTGCTGAATAATAGTCAATTGTCTAGATGAACCACAGTTTATTGACCCATTTACCCACTAAGGGACATCTTAGCTGCTTCCAAGTTTAGGCAATTATGAATAAAACTACCACAGAGAAGTTAGTCTATCTTTATTGGTGAGATGGGCTCAGGGATATTCCCATGCTTTCTTAAGGTATAATTTAAAACTATATGCAGTCAGGTTTTTTTCCCATTAGTTTCTTGCTATATTTTTCACTGGAATAGGAAGAAGAAAACATTTGTGATTTGTAAGTGAACTTTGGCAAAATTTTGGCAAAACTTTGGCAAAAATAGTTCTCACTTCAGAAGTGTCCTGTAGTTAATCCCCTGAAGAATGGCAGCTTGTGCATTGGGGACATGCGCTACTTTGGGGATGAGGATGATAGTGGAAGTTCTCATTTCTGTCTAAAGTTCTTAGAGCCTTAATTTATGGATTTATTTTCCCATCTACCTATGGAAGAGTTATTTTATAAGTAAAACATTTTGTAGCAGACATTGAATTGTCCGCTACGGAAGTAAATGGCATATAAATCCACATAGTGAACTTCTCTCTTTTAAAGTTCTCTTCTTAATAAAGTCAAATAATGATTAAAGATGTTTAAGATATAGAATTACACTGACATAAGAAAATAAAAGTGGCAGTTAAAATAATTAAAAAAACAGAAAAATGCAAATGTGGATAAACATGTTATTATTTAGAAAAGAAACCAGTTTATTTTAAAAATATGCTTGTAAAATAAGATGAAAAGAACGGTGACATAATTGATATAAATATAGAGTTAAAAAATAGAGGAGTGGAAAATATACTTCAAACTGAAGCACGTTGCCTCCAAATGATAATATAAAATGCTTACTGACTAAAAAAAATCATTTCTACACTTACTGAAAAATTTTCACTTAAATTTTTTGTGAACTGAATGAACTTAGTAGTCACATCAGGGTAAAACATGTAATTTAAAGAGAATAAAAATATCTTCTTAGCTTCTTATTTTACTGTTCTGTAGTATTCTATTTTGTGAATTCTTGTATAAGATTTGTATCAAAGTAATATTTTACTTTTTTTTTTTGGTTTCCCTAATGGAATTATGCAATACTCATTTTCCCTATAACTTTTTTATTATTTTTTTTTGAAGAGGCATCTAGATCCCTACAATGTTTAATTTTTTATGTTTTGCCCTAAGAGTTAACACGGTTATCAGTAGTCATTGTTCTTTGAGGCACTTAGAATGTATTAAAGCCAATGTGACAATTAATTATTTAAAAATTGCATCATAACTTGCCACGTTATGAATTGGGATATATTCTAGATTACCATTTAAATATTATATTATTTTCAACTTGATACTTCTGTTCTTAGATATACAAAACATTTTTTATATTTCTTCATCTTGACTAACCACAGTAGAAACATCCATGATAACATGGCTGTTGGTTGTCTCTAAGGGATGTAAGAAATTTATATAGGATTTTCTTCCATTTGAGGTGCTATTACATTCACTAACTTACTTTTTTTCCTATAATAAAACATGCAAAGGATTCAAGATGGGTACTGTTATTTCTTTGAAAAATCAGAAAATGAATAAAAGGAGATTATGTTTTGTAGGCCTAAGGTTTTACATATGGTTTGTGAGATAATAATGAAGAAACATAGTTGCTGATGATTCTTTACAAAACTTACCTAATTTGATTGCATATGAGCTTATTTTTACTGGTATTTTTTACAATACAAATAGTTGAATTTATAAATTCATTCAGTGTGCTGCTCAATGAATACTTTCAATTTTGATTTTGCAGCACTTGGAACAAGTATCTGGCATATAGCAAGTGCTAAAATAGTATTTATTGAATGAATTAATGTTAGCTTAAAACTGCTATAGGTTGGTAATGCTTTCCAATTGCAGTAATGTTTTTACATTTCATTAACTGCAGTCTTAAATGCTCTTAATGCAGTAGATTATATTTTTCGGTTCTTGCATTGTTCTTGTTTTAAGGCTTATCTGTTCAAAGGATAATACGACTCAGTTCACTGCTACTAGTGAAAGCAGAGGTTTGAAAAGGCTAATTAAAGATTCTTATCAAATATGGTTAAATAAAGAAGCCAATCAAATAAAAATATGTGAATATCCTCACATGTTCCTTCACTATTACTTTATGTGACATGTGACTTTCTGAATCAGAGACCCTAAATTAGAAATCTCATTATTGACTCTTTCAGATTCTCTATGTCTTGGGGATGAAGGATTGCTTATTGACATCAACCTTCCTTGTAGCTTCTATGGTGGTGGTGGCTTGCAAAGCGGAGGTTGTGAGCTGATGGCCAGTGGTCCTGGGAGTTTTTGGGTTGGGCTGTGTAGTGCAACCAGGTGAATGTTATGTTTGGTAGAGATACAAATGGTTCAGCAGCTTTCGTCCTAGTCATACTTTTTTGTTTTCTGTTGGTCCTCTGCAGTCATTTCAGTTTATATTCTTTGGTGTAAATGATGCGATTTGGGGATAGTACTTTTGTTGCAATTCCGTTAGCCAAAAGAACCACATGAATATTTATACTGTTTAGTAGGCTTTACAGTTATAATTCAGAAAGTAGAGACTTTGAAGATCTAAATAATTATGTGATAACCTTACCCATGGCTTAAGAGGTATATCATGAAAGAGAATTGATAGAAAGGTTTGGCTTGAAAGAACTATTTTTAGATATTACCACGATCTACTCTAGATCATTCTAAAATTATTAATTGGTACAGAATTTAAATGTTTCCAGTAACAACTTGGAAATCTTACAAAGGGAATCAACTGTCTGCTGCGACCACAGTCCCTGCAATTCTGGGTGCCTTTTTAACAGCTCTGTTAGCCTAAGTTTGGTTAATTCTGTCCAAAATCTCTAGCAATTCCTTTAAATTCTTCCTCTTTTTCCTGCATTCACAGCCATTTTTGTCTTGATTTTTGAAATGCTGAGATAGATTCTGTCCTACACAAGGTTTTAATTTTTTTCCTTAGTTGTTTAAAGGTGCACTTGCAGTGATAAGCGAACGGGTCTCAAACTTGGAATTGGTAAGAATTTCTTCCCAAAGCTATCAGAGTATTAACAGAGAGGTGGAACTTTTTTCCTCTTCTTCCTTAAACAATAAGTAGGAATATAATCTACTTCATTTATAGGAGAATAAAATGTTGGTTCTCATATGAGCTACTTATTTTGCAGTTACTAAATATTCTTTACTAATGAAGTTTCACTTTTACTGCCATTGAAAAGTATCATTATCTCCTGAGAGATTTAGTATATCCTGGCCTTTTATTTAACAATTATTTTATTTATTATCTTTGGGCCTTTTAAAGTTTGGTGTTTATAAACGCCAAACTTCTATAAATATTATAAGAAATATATGCTTTTCTAAGAAATATTTGCATAATTTAATGTTTCTCCTGCTCATTTCCAGGTCTCTTCAACTGGAATGCTCATGAGTATAATCATGCTAGCTTTCCATTTTACTTTTCTCTAGTGTTAATATTAAGTCAAAGATTTAATTTATATCTAGTATATCTTTATCATAGCATAAAATTCAAACTGTTCTTAGTATATTAAAACATTTTCTTATGGGAAGCATAGTAAATAGTGTTTTGTTGATAACCCAATAATGTTAGAGAAAAAAGTATTAACTTAGATGCTAATTATTATAATTATCTAAGCTTACTGCTGTTTTCCATCTTTTTGGAATATTTCTTAATCACCAAGTTATGTCTTGAGAGCTAATAAATACACTTTTCTATTTCTACTTATCTTAATCATATTTTTTATTTTCTATGTTCTGTGATGTTTGGGTATCTTAAAAAGTTTGCTGGCCTTGGAAAGGCTTCTTCTCCCAGGGCTAGCCAATTCTGAGATAGCAAAGGGCTCAGCTGGGAGAATGTCTTTCATATACAAATCACCCAATCTCCAGGAGTCTATATCCCCAACCACATCCTTATCTAATCTCATACACCAAAGCAACACATTTTCTCTGCTCTAAATCAATCCTGGCACCAAGCAACTAGAGTCCCCATTCTAGCCCAGAGCACACCAGAGTTACTCAAACTAGCCAGCCCTAAACAGTCTGCCCTGCCCTGCCCCCCACTTGCCTTCCTGTAGAAAGTCAAATATAGGCTCTTGCCTAAGCTTTCCCCTAGACTAGCTTCTGCCTCTGCTTCTGCCTCCTGTCTCAAACCTGGTGTTTTCCATGTGCACAGCATGCCCCTTGTCTTGGGAAATGTAATTAATAAAACTCTTCTTTCAATAACATTAGCTCCTCTGTGTCATCATTGTCATCACTATACATTAAAATCCTCAGGGTGCAATAATTGGGACACTATTTGCTAAATGAGTAAACTTATTTTTTTTTAGTAAAGGAATAACGTAAGTGATTATATGGTAAGATTTTAAAAATGGATTTCTGGGTTAAGATTGTACAATGCTAGCAGTTTCTAATGCAGCCTCTCTAAATTCCCTCTTAAAATACTGATGGAGGCAATAAAAGCATGAGCAATGACTTCATAGCAGTTCCACTGGACACCAGTTTAACAGTCAACGCCTTACACCCTACTTAAGATAGTTTCTTTGATGACAGAGCTGGTGGGACTGCAGTGATAAACATAATCTACTACATCTGCATGTTGTACATCTAAGCCAAGACACATAAAAAGAATCAGTAGGATGAGTGCTTAGCTTACTCCTCTCACTCTCTCTTAGTTGGTTAAGAAATTAAGTTGGTCCTCTGCTCTTAGTTGGTCAAGACTTGTGCCAACTGGAAACATGGGCATCTGTCCACTCTGCTGCAAAGGTACTGTGCTTTCTAAGATGGGATTTTCTTTCCGAAAGCACAGAACCCACACATTTCTTCTCCCATTCCCAGCCTTAGGCTAGTCTCTGTTACATCTCTCTCCTTTCTGACTTGAAAGATACTGGCCTCTTTTTCTCACTTCTCTAAAATTGCTAGCCTGATCCTAGAATGGATTTAGACTTTCACAGAGGATGTTGATTCATTGTTTCTGGCAGATTCTGTTCTCAGTCCTGTAGTGTAAGCCACTCCTAGGGCAAAAGAACAGAGTTTCTTATTTAACTTCCTAAGGAGGAGGGAAATTACAGGGGAAAAAAGGAAAAAACTTAAAAACAACCAATAACCTATCCTGCTCCAGGTTAGAAGCATAATTAAAATTTATAAATACTGGGACACATTTCCCACTTAAGAAAGTCTAACTGCCCAAGTCACCAGAGTCGTTTGAATATCTTTTGGTAGAAAATTATTGTTGGAAGACTGTATCAAGATCTTGGATTGTGGCTGGGTGCAGTGGCTCATGCCTGGAATCCCAGCACTTTGGGAGGATGAGGAGGATGATCACTTGAGGTCAGGATTTTGGGACCAGCCTGGCCAACATGGTGAAACCCCATCTCTACTAAAAAAAAAAAAAAAAAAAAAATTAGCCAGGCATGGTGGCATGCACCTGTAATCACAGCTACTTGGGAGGCTGAGGCAGGAGCATTGCTTGAACCTGGAAGGCAGAGGTTGCAGTGAGCTGATATCGTGGCACTGCACTCCAGCCTGGGCAACAAAGCAAGAGTCTTGTCAAAGAAAAAAATATATATATATATCTTGGATTGAGTATATGCTCAAAGCTTTGTTTTCCAACATGCCTATTAAATAACAAATTATATATATAAATATATAAATAAATATTTGTAAATATATATTTATATGTATATTTATACCTATTCATATATATAAAGAAATATGTGTAAATATACATATATTTATATAAAATATATGTAAATATGTGTTTAAATATACATATATTTACACATATTTATATATCTATATATTTATGCACATGCATACACATATATTACATATATATTTTGCAACCTTTACACATTATTATATAACTTTTTAATATGTTTATATGTTTAAACATACAGACACATAAACACCATCCTGGAAAACAAGCAGTGCTGTCCTCAAAGTACAATTAAAATCTCGAAAAGTCTCTGAATGGGAGAAAGGATCAAAGCCTTGACAGAATCCATGGTTCAAAATGTGCCCATTGAAATACTGTTGTGAAAGGAGATGCTTTAAAGGTATTCCCAGGCTGGGGCGTGCAATAAGCATAAGTGGAGTGGAGTTCCGGGGTAAGTGATAGAGTCAGGAATGGGAGAACTACTAAAGGAGCATCAGGTAGTAACACCTCCCTCTTCCTAAGGAGAACTGAATATTGGCTGCTAGGATAAACTAGAGGTCATTGACTTAAGGACTAGGAATACCAAGCAATAACGTAGACACTCCATATCCAGAAGACCTGTTCTAGGTGCACCTAATCTGTTACATCCAATTGCAACCTGCAAATCACTGGAGAAAGGCAATAGTAAATAGATAAAAAACACACAAACAGCCAAAAAAAGAAAAAAATCCTAATATATACAACCAAGAATCATCAAAGACCTAAAAGAGAGTCATCAAACTCAGCAACCAAAGAAACGGAACTTGAATTTTAAAAATTTACATTACTCACATGGTCCAGAATTATCTTCTAGACCACAGGACTCCTAAGTTAGGTAAAAACAAATCTGGTTTCGAAAAATGATTATTAATTCAGGACACAATCAAAATTGTAAGAAAGCAAGCTACCATAAGCGAAAGTCAATAGTACCAAGCAAACCTAGTTACCAAAGAATTTGAAAAGTTAGACTAAACAAAAATCATTTTAACTCTAAATAAAAAAGCAATACATTCTGAAAAAGTATAAATTCTGAAAATAAAGAGCATTGCGATTAAATTAAAACTTTAAATGACAAAAAGAAACAGTGAGTTGGAAAGGTAATTAGTAAACTAGAACTTTTATTTCTGAGCATAATGCATAACAGGAACCAGATCTACTCCCCTGAATTGAACACCTATAAAACTAGATAAAATATATGAAGCAAAGACTTTCAGATATTGGGACACAGGAAAAACTGAGAGAAGAAAAACCTGTGAGTTCTATAATTGCTACAGCTTATAGCTTATAGGCCATAGCATGTGGAGAGGAATCTGAGCACAGCCCAGCAGTCTCAATGAGCTCTGAAGACGGAGTCTGTAAGATCTGCATAAGGTCTTTCAGTGAGTACTGATCTGCACGTGCCTGAGAGGAAATTCCTCAAGGCTGGGAGGTGGGAACTAGACAGCAGTAAGCCTAAGCAATGGCCAGCAGTCACAGACAGCTGGAAATAATGTGTGTTCCCAGCCACCAGGTGGAAAGACCGCATACACAGGCCATCAGGTTGTATCTTCTGAAGGATTAGGCCTTAGTAGTTTTAAATTAACTATAAACTAACTAGTGTCTACAGAGCAAAGTTCAAAAGGAACAAACTGATGCCAAGTTACTTAACTTGAAATGTCATGACAGCATCCAGTAGTATCTCAAGGCATAAATAAAGTTCAGCACCCAAAATGTTCAGCATCCAGTAAAAACACATTAGGCATTCAAGAAATAGGTGAAAAATCAGTCAATAAAAACAGAACAAAATGACAGAGACAATAGAAATGTCAGACGATGATCTTGAAAAGCTGCTGAAAATATGTTCCTAAGTACAAGATAGAAGAAAACATGAACATGATGATAAGAGAAATGGAATATTTAAGACCTAAGTGAAATGTCTAGATGAAAACAATATCTAAAAAATCTTACTGGTTGTGATTAATTGATTACACATTGTAGAATATTCAGCAGTATAAGTATCCAGAATGAAGTACCCCCCAAAATGACAGAACATCAATGACCTATTGGAAAATATTCATAGATATATACACACACATATATACATACATACATATATAATAAATAGGGGAATATCAGAAACACATTTGAAGAAATAATGGCTGAAAAACTTCCTAATTTGATAAAAATTAGAACTCCAGAAATCCAAGAAATTCAACCACCCAAGTAAAAGAAATAATTAAAAAGCCGTCAGATACATAAAAATTGCTCAAAACCACTAATGAAGAAGAAAAATCTTAAAGGTAGTCATACCAAAAAAAAAAAAAAAAAAAAAAAAACAGCAGATAGTATCTACAAAATAACAAGAAGAATGAAACAGTCGACTTCTTGTTGGAAAGTTTGCTGGTCAAAAAATAATTGAGGGCCAGATGTGGTGGCTCACACCTGTAATCTCAGCACTTTGGGAGGCCGAGGCGGTGGATCACAAGGTCAGGAGATCAAGACTATCCTGGCTAACACGGTGAAACCCCCGTCTCTACTAAAAATATAAAAAATTAACCGGCGTGGTTCCAGGCACCTGTAGTCCCTGCTACTTGGGAGGCTGAAGCAGGAGAATGGTGTGAACCCAGGAGGCAGAGTTTGCAGTGAACGGAGATTGTGCCACTGCACTCCAGCCTGGGCGACAGAGTGAGACTCCGTCTCAAAATAATAATAATAATAATGATAATAAATAATGGGCAACTTTAATGTACTAGAAGAAAAAAGTATCTAGAATTCTACACCAAGAAAAATTTGCCTTTCAAAAATAAACATAAAGATTTTTTCAGAAGAAGCTGGAAAAATTTATGGCCTCTAGTACTGCATTACAAGAAATATTAAAGGGGATTATTAATATCAAATACTAGAATGAAATATGCCTCTACACATAGGAATAAAAAGTGCCAAACATAGTGGCTGCATGACTAAATATAGAAGATAGTTTTGTCTAATTTTTAAAAACACTTAAAAGGTAATTTACTGTTTAAAGATAAAAAAGTAATACAAATGTGTGGTGTTTATAATAGGCATAGAAACGGACATCAATAGGACAGAAGACAGCAGATCAGAAATGGGATTATAAGGTTGTACAGCTCTTTCAATGTGAGTGAATGATACAATATTTGAAATTACCTTGTGATAAGTTAAAGAGATATAACCTCTATAGCAGTCACTAAAATATAAAGAATAATAGCTAATAAAAAATGGAGGAAAAAATGTAATGTAAAAAATTCAATCTGTCCTAAAGGAGGCAGAAAAAGAACAAAAAAAGAAAGGATACATGGAAAGCCAATAATAACGTGGTAGATTTAAGCCCAAATGTGTTGATACTTACATTGAATGTGAATGTTCTACACACATCAATAACAATGCAGAGATTAAGATAGGCCTCCACTTAGAATAAAATGGGAAAACATTAGATAACTGTAGGGAAACCTGCTTAAGAGAGTATGTGTTTCTTCATGAAAGGAATTCATACGTAAGTCTATATACTTCTAACATAATGCCATTTAACTCATGCATATAGTTTAAACTTTAATTCCAGAGGAATTTATACAAATGCTAGATAATGAGAAATCTGAAAATTTGGAAAGAGTGCAGTTGTTTTGTTTTGTTTTGATTTTCATCATCATAATCTGTTAAGGTTTGGGTGATAATTATTTTTATAATTTTAGATTTTGCCTGTAGCTAAGCAGGAGAAAAAAGACAGTTCGTCTCTTCCATTATTGGGAAACTTTCCAGATACGTTGAATTCTTGAGTCCAGTCTCTTAACTGAAAATAGCTTCTGAAATTGGTATTTTTTTTTTTTTTTTTTTTTTTACTATTGAGCTTCTCTTGACCAGCAGCTTGGCAACTAGTGGGTAATAAAGTCAAAGACTTTCCAAAAGGTTTTTAGTTTTTTTTTGGTAGCAAAATAAGCAAATTTAAACATTGGGTAAACAGGATAGTTTAGACTGAATATAAATGACACAAAATGAATTTTAACTGATTTTATGTCCTAGGAGCTATGGAAGGATGGTCTAGCAGTCTGAGATTAGGGATGTAAGCCAAAACTATTAAAATTCTCTGGCTATGAATACATTGATTACTTTGCCTTCTAATATTTTCTTATTTGCATTTTTAACTTTTCATCTTTCCTGAATGTCACAAAATTTATTATAATGCTAGATTTTCTTTTCTCAAAATTTTAATACAATTTCTCTCCATTTCGGAATTTAAAAATAACTCCCAATATTCAGAGAAATAAGACCACAGTCACAATTTGTTCATAACCTTTAGTAAACTATCTTTAATTAGGAAATATCATATTGATCTTTTACATATTTTTAAGTATATTTAATATTCCCTGCCAGCCATTAAATAGGTACTGGTAATCACACATTAAAGGAGCTTGGTTTCTGCTATGATAGATAATATACATCAGTAACTTCCATAGGCCAATGTAACCTATCACTGTCATAGGCAAATGAGTCTTTGCAGTTTTTAAAATGCTTTTGTTTGAGCCATTTTTTGACATGTAAATTTTACTAGAAGGATACTGTTCCCACACCAAACTTAGGGTCGGGGTGCTTATTCTAGCAGCCCAATAACAAGATGCAGATTAACTGAGGAGGAAGAGAATTTTTATTTCTGTAACTAGTTACAGGGAGAAGGTCTGGAAATTACTGCCAGACCAACTCAAAATTATCAGTTTCCCCAAGCTTATATACCTTCTAAGCTATGTGTCTATGTGTAAGTATGCATTCATCTACAGACATAACTGAGTAACTTCCTTTAATCTGTAACTAAGATCTGAGTCCTAAAGCCCTTCCTCTGGAGCCTCAGTAAATTTACTTAATCTAAATGGGTCCGGGTACTGGGGTGATTACCCTTATCTTGTCTGCTGCTAAACCATGGAGGTTTGGGGAGTTTCTTCAGACCCCCAGTAAAACTTGTCTGATGCTAAATGGGCCCTGACAAGAAATCCTTCTTTATCTTGTCATGCTTTAAGACCCAGAAAAGACCTGGGCCAAACTCTTGGTGGGCTTTTGTTACATTTCAACTTTTGTAAAAGGGCACTGGCTCTATCAGCTTTTAATATTTAACTTAACCACCAAGTCAGTGCTGAAACACTTGGAGGGCTGTGTTAGTGAGACCTGGCCTGCTGTAATACCTTTCACTATGCTTTTAATTTTAAGAAACTGTATTATTCGTTTATTCATACTTGAGTTAATTAGAGCAAGATCATACTGAGTTAATTATCACAAGATTTTTGGATAAAACAACCTCTAAAAATATATGTGCTATTCAGCTTTGGGTGAGCAAACAATTTTCTGCAACAAACATCCTAACACAATTATTTCTTGTAATAAATATTTTTAGTTACAAGTTTTAAGTGGCAATGCTTGGAATTTTTATTACAAACTATATTACAAGAAGCATTTTGGATTTCTTAGTAAGCAGACTTACACTTGTGGTCTTCCAACATATATTTATATATGCATATTACATCTCTCTGTCTCTCTTTATATATATATATATTTCTCTACTTTGCTAAGAGAAAAATGTTTAAAAATTAATTCTGTAAGCAAGTCACAGTTTTCATAGCATTGATTTAAAGAAATCTCAAATAGAGTTTTGAAACCTAATTAATCAAGCGAAGTCAAGTTGGTGGAAGAGTAAGTTTACCTTTTTAAAATATTTCAGCGGTGAAGCTTTCTGTTCTGTGTGAATTATTTGTATTCAATGCAAAATGATAACAATGAAAGAAGATAGTATTTATATTATTAAAAGTTTTCGCTCAGTTGTTTATGGACACCTGACATGCAACCTTTTAATCTCTAAATTTGAACAAACTGTTTGGAATAATAAAATATAAAAAAATAAATAGTCACAGTTTATAAAACCCACGCCTGATTATATTTCTTCATATTATAAATGATATCATCAGTGTAGTTATGTCTTTTTTTGTTCATCAAAAAGCTACAAGAAGCTGGAAAACCTTCTAATGTTTTTAAGATGGCTTCTGTGGGTTTTCATGTGTCTCCTTGGCAATTTAATTACGATGTGTCTGATAAATTCAGATTACCAAAGGAAAAAATAAACATAACAGTGGGTGTTGATTATTCTTTACCTGAGAGAGAGTAATCATTGAGGATAAGATACAAAAATACAGATTTAACATAACATTTATGATAACTGATATGGAATGATGAACTAGCCTTTTTTTCCAACTGCTAGCAAGGGATAATGCTTATCTTCTAATAACATTATTTATATTTTCTTAGTAAATGGGAAATTGTGACTTGCAGTTTCTGGCTTCCGTTTAATGCCTAGCAAAGACTGAACTAGAGACTATAGAGTTTATAAATTTCTTTTCCACACTTTAGTAAACAAGACTACAGCTTCCAGAGCCAGGCAACTAGTTTTCAAGTCCTGCCATTAGCATGAGGCTTTTAAAACTTACTGGCAGTTGCATAAAACCTGCCTAAGAATATGTTTTTAAATGTTTCAATAAAGTACATAGATTACAAAAGGAATAAAGATATAGAATATTTCCATCACTCCAGAAACTTCCCTTGTGTTCTTTTCCAGGCAATTCTTCTCACCTGTGGGCAACCATTTACCTGATTACTTTCACCATGACTTAGCTTTGTCTATTGTAAAGCTTCATATAATTGAAATAATACAGTAAACTATCTTTTGTGTGTGGCTTTTATTCAGTGTGATGATTAATCTGTGTTGTTGCATTTTAGGAACATATTACTGAGTAGTATTCCACTGTGTAAATATACATAATTTATTCTCTTGTTCATGGAAATTTGGGTTACTTCTAGTTTATTTATAGCCTTATCATTAAGGGTGATATAAACGTTTTTGTAGAAGTAATTTTGGTGACATGTATTTTCTATATCCTAAATAAATACTTTATTTTTATTTTTATTTTATTTTTTTGAGACGGAGTCTCCCTGTGTCACCCACGCTGGAGTACACTGGTACCATCTTGGCACACTGCAACCTCTGCCTCCCAGGTTCAAGTGATCCTCCCACTTCAGCCTCCCAAGTAGCTGGGATTACAGGCATGTGCCACCATGCCTGGCTAACTTTTGCATTCTTACTAGAGATGGTGTTTCCTCATGTTGGCTAGCCTGGTCTCAAACTTCTGGCCTCAAGTGATCTGCCCGTCTCGGCCTCCCAAAGTGCTAGGATTACAGATATGAGCCACTGTGCCTGTCCTGAATAAATTTTTAGTAGATGAATTGCTGGGTAGTTGTACATTTAACTTTAAAAGAAACTGCGACAGAGATTTCCAAAGTTGTGGTACTATTTTTCAGTCCCATCAGCAATGTCTGAAGTTCTCATTGTTCCCTTCCTTTGTAAACAATGTTGTCATTTAAAAATTAGGCATTCTGCTGGTTGTGTAGTGGTTAACTCATGGTGGTTTTAATTTGCCTTTCCAGGATGACTTATATTGAACTATTTTTTCATGTGCTTGTTGGTCAATTACATATCCACTTTTGTGACATGTCTGTTCAAATCTTTTGCCTATTTTCTTATTGTGTTATTTGTGTTTTTATTATTGAGTTATAAGAATTCCACAGATAAATGTCTTACAAATATTTTCTCATATTTTTGGCTTATTTATTCCTTTTTTAAGTCTTTAAGAGCATATATTTTTCATTTTGTAAAGTCCATTTTTTTCTTTTCTTATGGTTAGTCCTTTTTTAAAATCTAGTATAAGAAATCTTTACATAATCCAAGGTCACAAGTATGCTCTTATATTTCCTCTTAGAAACCTAATAGTTTTAGCTTTTATATTTTGGCCTGTAATCAATCTCTGAGTCATTTTTGTGGGTGGTGTAAGGCTAGGGTTGAGGTTTTTTTCAAAGAGGGATCTGATTGCTCTAGCACCATTTGTGATAAACAAACAAAATAAACAAAAAGAAAAAAAAATCATTCTTTCCCCATTATATTATGTTGGCAACATGGTCGAAGACCAATTTATTGTACATGTATAGTTCTACTTGTAGACTCTCCTATTCCTTTTTGCTATATCCCTATCCCAGTGACACACTGCCTTGATTATTATAGTCTTGATTATTATAGCTTTATAGTAATTCCAAATATCAGGTGTTATAAGTACTACAACTTTCTTATTTTTATTTTTCAAGATTGCTTTGCCTGTTCTAAATTTTGATTCTGTCCATGTACATTTTAAAATCAACTTGGAAATTTCAACAAATATCCAACTGGCATTTTCAGTGGGATTGTGTAGTCCTTAGAGGGAAGTAGGAGAAGAAATTGTATCTTAATAATACTGAGTTAGGTCAGGAATGGTGACTCACCTTTAATCCCAGCATTTTGGGAGGCTGAGGCAGGAGAATCACTTGAGTCCAGGAGTTCGAGACCAGCCTGGGTGAGATGGTGAGGCCCTGTCTTTACAAAAAATTTAAAAATTAGCCGGGTATGGTGGTGTGTGCCTGTAGTCCCAGTTATTTGGGAGGCTGAGGCAGGAGAATTCTTTTAGCCCAGGAATTTGAGGCTGCTGTGAGTCATGAGGATGCCACTGCACTCCAGCCTGGGTAACAGACTGATACCCTACCTCAAATTAATTAATTAATAATACTGAGTCTTCTAGTCCATGAACATGGTACATTTATCCATGTATTATATTTAAGTATTTTAGAGTTTCAGAATATTTTATAGTTTTTATTATGACGATCATTCATCTTTTTGTTAAATTTATTTCTAAATGTTTTGCTTTTGATATTATTTTATATTCTATTATTTAAATTTAATTTTCAATTGTTTGTTTCTAGAATATAAGAATATAATTGCTTTTTGTATACTGAGTCTCTATACCATGATTTAGCTGAATTTAGATGTTTTATGGTGTTTCTTTTTTTGATAGATTCTTTGGGATTTTTATATAAACACTATGTTCTTGGGGAACAAATGTAATTTTACTTCTTTCTTTATGATCTATGTGCCTTTCATTTCTTTTTTGCTATTTTTCTTTCCTGAAATTCCTGAAATTCAATCTTTTTCTTTATTGTACTAAAACCTCCTATTAATAAAAGTGTCAATGGTGGACCTTATCACCTTGTTCCCAATTGTCGGGGAAAAACATTCAATATTTCACGATTGATTTTGATATTAATTATAAATATTTTGCACATACATTTTATCAGATTGATAACACTCCCTTCTGTTCTCATTTAAAAATTTCTAGTTTGTTGAGAGTGTTTTTTCCTGAATAGATGTTGATTTTAGTCAAATGTTTTTTCTTCCTCCATTGACCTGATTATATAATTTTTCATTTTTATTCTATAAACATAGTGAATTATATTAATTTTTTAATATTAAATCGGTATCTAATTCTGGGGAAAACCTACACTTGTTCATGACATAACATTCCTTTTGTGTTTTGCTGAATTCAATTTAGTAGCATTTTCTAGAGGATAATTGTGTCTTTGTTCGTAAAGTTTACCGGTCAGTAACATCTCTTTCTTACGATGTTCTTGTTAGGTTTTGGTAGCAGGGTTATTCTGGCAACATAAAACAAGTTGAGAAGTGAGTATGAACGTAAACACTGAGGTGATTTTGATAGAGCGTCATATTGGACATCTAATTCAATTTGATTTTGCGTTTTAATGGTTACATTGAATATCTTAATATTCTGTGGTATATATACACAATGGAATACTATTCACCCATAAAAATAAAAAACTCATGTCTTTTACAGCAACAGGCATTGGAGTTCATTCCATTGGAGTGAAACTCATTATCTTAAGTGAAATAAGCCAGATACAGAAAGACAAATATTCCATGTTTTCACTCATAGGTGAGTTTTTACAAAGGTGTACACATGGACATAGAGAATGGAATGATAGATACTGGAGACTCAGAAGGGTGGGAGGGATGGCTGATGAGAAATCACTTAATATGTACAATGTAATGGAGACCCTAAATCCTTGACTTGACCAATACATATGTAACAAAATTGCCCTCATACCCCATAAATTTATATCAACAATAGAGAAATAATATCCCAATTTTCAAAAGTATGTTAAGATTGTTTTGTGTTAGGGAATGAAGACTTTATAGTTAGAAAGTAATATGTTTTCTAAAAAAAATATACTTGAAATCTGTCTGAAACATGGTGATTTACCTAAAAGCATGCCATGGATTGCCTTTTAATATGCAAGCCCTAATATGTAAGCTTTCTGAAAAGAATAATATTTGATTGATAGGAGGATAGACAATGAGAGGATTTGATGACACAGGAGATCGTGGACTTCGCTACTGTGAACCCAGGACCCATTCCAGTGTACTTTCCATTCCAGCATCTGCACTACCAAGTAGATCAGGAGCTAGCATTTTAGGTTCCCTAATTCACATTGTCTTGTGGCAAATGTATATCTAGACCTTTTTTGATCCAAAATGGATATTTAGGAGCCTGGAAATAAATTCAGAGTATTTATTAATGGGTAAATAAATAGGGGATATATAAAACTATAATATATATATATATAAATATTCTTCTGAAAAAAATATATATGTACACATATATATCAGAAGTGCAGACAGTGTAGAAGCAAGCCAATTTGAATTTTTGAATGAAGACAGCATAGTGAGATTCTGTATCACTTAATGATGGAAAATGTTTCATTCTTCTTTACCGCACTCTGAATAAATCATACATGATTCATGAATAGGACCAGTATTTGAAGTTTTCAAAAACTGTGAAAAAGGGAACAAGAGAAATGATCATGTAATTTAATCATTTATATTCAATATTTTAATTATTTTATTCATAAAATAGATCATATTTGAACCCCTGCTATGAGCCAGTTTCTGTGCTGGTATTTGTAAAACACACACACATATACAAACAGAAACAAAAACAAAATTCCATTTTAGGTTTCTGTGAAGGAAGCTCTTGAGCAAACTTACTATGTATCATTTCTGCATTCATAATAGAATCCAATAAAAGAGCTTTATAAGAGATAAGGCTGGACACAACTATAAAGGTTTGATGTGGAGGCATATGTCCACAAGCTTTAATCACTTTATCATTACACTAAAATGTAGGACTTTTATTAACTCTTCAATTTCATATAATTATATTTTATATAGTACAAACAAAAATATATATACATATAATTTGCAGTCTTTCAGATCATACACAAACAAAAGTTAAAACAAACACCTGTTTGTAGCATTGTGCTAGGCAGTGGAGTGAAAACTATGACATATTAAATAAAAATTTCTAGCATTAAAACACTAAAGACTCAAAAAATACACATTGAACATACACTAGAATACGACTCCTTAAGTGATGTACTAGTTGTCATAGTTTGATAATATAAAGTATCTCACACCTTTTCCCTCTTCCTGAATGTTCTTTGTTCTTTTGTGTTCACATTTACCTGTGTATTTGTTTCCATGAATCAGATTGAGACAGGTGACTGTCACTCTGGAAAGAGTTCTAGTACTTTCTATCAGAAGTTACTACCTTGAGATACAGCATTTCAAAACAATATAAATGTGAGAAAATAGATCTTTTCATTCTTGCACTTATATTCTCTTTTCTTTCTATTCTGTATTCCCAGCCTTAAAATGTGCTCAGATCATTTTAGTTCTTGAATTTACTTTCTTCTTAGGAAAACAAAGAGTGTTCTTTAAAAAATCTCCAGAACATGCTGGCACTTGCTTTCCCCTTACAATTTCTTCCACTTACTGCCCCAAACCTTTAGAGTACTGTATATTTAATGCTTTCATTTTTCTACCCTCATTCATTCATTGACACGTGTGAATTTTGTTCCAGCCATTTTATTGAAACTCTTCTCTTGAAGTACAATGATCTATTTTATTTATGACATCAGTAACAAGTGACAGAAATCATATTCACCCTGTAGAAAGTAGATTAAAAGGAAAAAATGAAAGAAAGAGATCAGGAAAGAAGGAAGGAAAGAGAAAGAAAAAGAGAGAGAGAAAGAGAAAGAGAGAGAAAGCTAGCCAGTCGCAAAACTGAAGAGTAGATTGGGATTAAAATGTGTTCTCACATGATCTTCCTTCATGCTGTGGCAGAGTGTCTCCTAACATATTACAATTTCCTTGCAACTTTATAGAAGAGAATAAAAAACTATCATTCTTGATAGCTACTGCAATAATATATAGTATATATGGGTCAACTCAGATTGTGTACTTGTTTCTGAATAAATCACTGTGGACAGGGTCACAACTTTAGGACTGAAGACCGAGATGAAGTAAGTCCTTCTTTAATCGCATGAACTGATCAGAATTACTGTAGAATGTGGGAGCTGTAGGTCACCAAAGAAGCCAATTTATAATGGAAAATTTGATGTCTCATATTCCTAAGAGCCAAGCTAATCATAGCCTCATCTCCTATCTCTGTCCAATATTCACACCATTGGCCAAATTTACCTTTTCCTAAACATCTTCTTGTTGTTTTCTGTGAGAAACTGATTTTTAGGGTTGTTGCTGTCTTGACTGCTCCATTTTTTTTTTCTTTTTCTAAGAGTTTTTCCTTGTATGTTCTATATATTGTTTTGACCTATGTTTTCTCTCTTGTTTCTTTTACCTTTTTTTTTTTTTTTTTTGAGATGGAGTCTCTCTCTGTCGCCCAGGATGGAGTGCAGTTGTGCAATCTCGGCAACTTCTGCTTCCAGGGTTCAAGCGATCCCCCTGCCTCAGTCTCCCTATTAACTGGGATTACAGGCACCCGCCACAACTCCCATCTAATTTCTGTAGTTTTAGTAGAGATGGGGTTTCACCATGTTGGTCAGGCTGGTCTGAAACTCCTGACTTCAAGTGATCTGCCCGTCTCAGCCTCCCAAAGTGCTGGGATTACAGGCATGAGCCACTGCACCAGGTCTTTTGTCTCTTTATCTAGTCCCAGCTATTCAGGAGGCTGAGGCAGGAGAATCGCTTGAACCTCAGAGGTGAAGGCTGCAGGGAGCCGAGATTGCATGACTGCACTCCAGCTTGGGTGACAGAGCGAGACTCCATCTCAAAAATAAATAAATAAATAAAGATCTTATCTACCCCACATTTCTGTTATCAACTCAGTGCAACTTCACTGGCAAATTTTAGCACGTCTTTATTTACCAAGAGCTAGACCTCTTCACTTAAAATTCTAGTAGGCTCTTCAAAACTAGAATGACTAAAGGAAAATTCAGCGTCTTACTCCCCTAATGTCTGCCTGTCTCCTCTCGTTTTCTTATTTCATTGAGTAACATTTCCTAACACTCAGTAAGAAATTTTCAAGCCGTTTTAGGAATGTTCCTCCTTTATTTTGTAGGCATTAGCATTCACTTCCACATCTGGTACAGCGGAGAAAGATTAATTTTATCTGGGAAAGATATATGAGCTTTGTCATAGAATAATAAATAGTTCTTAAAACATACGAAAGTCAAATGTGACAAGCAGACTGGGTAGGTGCAAGATATTCTAAGAAAACTAATCAGCATGAATAAAGATGTTGAATTATTTGTTATGTTAAAAAAATCACTTCATGTGACAGGCATAGGCTGCATGTGGTTGAGGAGACTTGCAGGTAATAATTTCTCTCAGTTTTTGTTTTTCTGATAAAGTCTTTATGTCTTCTTCATTTCACTGAATTCTAGATGGCTGAATTGTATAGAATTCTAGATTGTTGGTCTTTTTCAACACTTTAAAAATTTTTAATACAATATTTTGTGAAAAATAAACAGGGTTTGTCTGTTTATTTTACAACTGGGCAACTAGTCTATGTTGCTCAGGCTAGTCTTGAACTGCTGGACTCAAGCAATCTTCCTGCCTCGGCCTTCCAAAGTGCTGAGATTACATGTGTGGGCTACCATGCCTGGCCAATTTTAACACTTTCAATATTTCACTCCATTTTCTTCCAACTTCTCAGATCCCTTTTTTTCTTGAAATGGCTTTGTTGGTATGGTTTCTAAGGAGAAGTTGATAGTAATTCTTACCTTGTTCTTCCACAGGTGAAGTATTTTTTGCCCTTTGGTTTCTTTCAAGATTTTACCTTGCCTTTGGCTTTCTGCAGTTTAAATATGATATCTGTGTGTGTGTTGTTTTTAATTTGTTTTGTGTTTATCCAGATTGCTGTTTTCTGAGTTTCTTAGACCTGTGGTTTGATGTCTGTCATTAATGTTGGAAAATTCATGGCCATCATTACTTCAAGTATTTTCACTACTTTATGTTCTCTTTCTTCTTCTGGTATCCTGGTATTCCAATTACTTATCTGATATACCTTTTGAAATAGTCCCATATATTTTTGATGATCAGGTTTTCATTTTGGTTTTCATTGTTTTTCCTCCCTCTTTGCATTTTGGCATGGAAAGTTTCTATTGATCTGTCTTCAACTTTATGGATTCTTTCATCTGTGTTGAATCATGAAGCCCATCAAAAACATTTCTTATATCTGTTATAATGTTTTTTATTTTGGCCATTTCTTTTTTGTATTATTTTGTTTGCTTGCTTTTTAGAGTTTCCATCTCTTTGCTTATTTTACCCATCTGTTCTTATGGGTTGTCTACTTTCTCTACTATATTTCTTAACATATTAATCGTAGTTATTTTACATTGTCTGTTTGAGAATTCCAGTATCCGTGCTATGTCTGAGTCTGGGTGTGATTTTTGTTTGTTTGTTTCTTCAGCTTGTGTTTTGTGTTGCCTTTTGACATGTCTTGTATTTTTTTGTGGAACGGTGGATATGTGGTGTTGAATATTAAGAACTAAGATAAACAGGTCTTTTAGTGTGAGGATTTATCTTATTCTTGTTAAGAGTTGGCTGTTCGTTTTTCATGTTTGCTGTAAATAGGTACTGTAATGTGACTGTAATTGCCATAGGTTTCAAATTCCTCTGTTCTTGTTTTTGTCTTCTATCCTAACTTTGGGCTTCCCTAAGCACTCCTTCTCAGAGAGAGTCTCTCATACAGTTCTTTCAGCTCTTATCCACTGTTATTACACTGGATCCCTGGTGGCCTGGTCGTAAGATGTGGGGAATAGAAATAATCTGTAATCTTACAATCAAATATAAGTCTTTTAATGGGTCTTTTTGTCAGGGCCAACCAAACCCTGTGATGTTTATAAGTGTTTCTCTGGTAATATAGGTGTTTCCGGCTGCAGTGCTCCTAACGTATTTCCTTGAAACCCTGACCCTAGACTGTGTCTCTCACTTAGGTGAGACAGAAAAGCTAGAAGGAGGTGGAATGTGATGATTTTTTTTTCCCTCCAGTTAGAACAGGGTCTGGCAAAGTGTTTTCCCCTTGAGAGTAGGTGTTTATTATGAAGTAGGCGCTGGGAGTGTATATAACAATGATTATACTTCTCCTCCCCTTGCCCGAGATAATCATGGATTTTGTGTGAGTTATTCGTCATGAAATTTTGATTCCTAGAAGTAAAGCCTATAAAATTATAGGAGACCCCTAAAAATGTGTCCTCCAGAAGTTTCTCGCTCTCAAGCTAGTCTGTACCCAGTCTCCAGCAATTCATCTAAATTACCACTTAAGGAACTCTAGCAGTTTATTGTGTCAGCAGCTTCTGCTCTAGTAGGCGTTATGTATGATTCTCTGGATGTGTTTGTCTTTCTTAAATTTTGGTGGAGCAATTTGTCCTGCAATTTCGGTTCTCTGATGGGTCAAAAAAGATGGTTGATTTTAAGCTTATCCAGCCTTTTCTTGTTGCATGGATGGGAATTGTGCTTTCAAGCCTTTTTTATGTAGAAGATGAAACTGGAAGTCAGCAATTTAATTTGACATTTTGATGATCAAGGCCAAGAGAAACACTTTCTAACTCCTTTGCACCGTTTGTGTACCTATAATACATTATTAAAAGAGGACCTGTCTTAGATCTCCTATGCCTAGAGTAGTAGTTGACCTATGTTTTAGTGATTTATATGTGCTGTATTTTTTCTTTTAGATACTTTCTAAGAAAATGAAACTAAGGGAAAAATTTATCACAGGATGCTCATAAAAGGATAAATGAAAAGTGTTTTTAGGAGATATTTCCTAAATCTACACGATTTATAAAATAAACCTACATAATAAATTACTACTAAGTTGATACCATTTCTGTAGAATTAATATAATCTGAGTATTGCTTTTTATAAATCCTAATACCATATAAAAAGAAAATGCCAGAAACTTAGAGTGGGTGCATGTGCATCAGAATCACCTACTTTTTCAACCCACTCTTTAAGAAATTGTACCTTAGAGAAAGGGATTCCTGTATGTTTCTGTCGGTTGTCTCATTTGGGTTTTAGACATATGTTGGATTAGGGCTAATTCATACTTGAGTTTTATAACAGGAATGTGAATTTCCAATATTCTATGCTGTTGGTTACATAACCATATACTTTTGAGACAAGAAATATGGAAGGCAGAGCAGTGCTCTTGTGGTGAACATTGCGGAGCGTGAATGTGTGAGCAATTGGAGGATCCTCCCCCCTTCTGCAAGGAGGTGGATCAAAAGAAGGCTTGATATAGTCAGGGCACATTTTTTCCCTTTAACATTTCCCTTATATTTGTATTTGTGAACTCATTTAAAATATCCAATATCTGCACTATCTTATGTGTTTCCTAAGATAAATGACTTTGTCCTGAAACAACATAAGGGTAAATGTTACTTTTGTCTTTAACATAAATTGCTTTGCTTGAGGGCTGAATAAAATAAAAAAAAGAAATGAAAAATGTAGGCATAGGAGGGAATTCATTATCATAAATTCAGTTCTCGTAAACAATTGATGTTACAAAACTTGAGCTAATGGAGGGAAGCCTCTTTTTTATGGGGCATGGATTTTACATTGAAATTGTAGGAGGCAGTATGTTTTCATGGGAGAAAAGGCATGGGCTGTAGAGTTAGACACTCACACATATAAATCTTGGCTCTGATAATTAAGGCATTAGCTGCTTAGTGTTTTGTGTCTTAATGTCTTTGTGCTTCATTTTGTCATTTTTACATAGATAATAATGTACTTTACAGGGCACTGTGAGGATTAGTATTTTTATTAACAAAGAAGGAAAGAAAGATGGGAAAAGAGATAGACACTGAGGGAGAGAGAGAAAGGCTTTATTCTCCATCATCCATTTCCGTGTCTCCTTTAAATTGTGTATGGTGATCTTTGGGACTAGGCATGAAAGGAAAAATATTTAAAAAAATAAAAAATAAACAGTATGCTGACCTTTTCTATTTTTTATTTAAAAGCAAAAATATAATCTTTAAAAACATAATTTAGATATTGTCAAAAATGAAGTATAGTATTAGGTTGGTGCAAAAGTAATTGCAATTTTGCCATCATTTTTAATGACAAAAACTGAGATTACTTTTGCACCAGCCTTATAGTATCTCATGGAAAACATCTATAACTATGCAAGATTTATAAAACAATTCTCCATATCATACAAGAGCCAATGAGTCTTATTTCTTTAGGGGGAAAAAAAAAGTACTAGTAGTAAACTTCTACAATTGAAGTCAGAATACTGGACTTCCTTTTTAGAGATGAACGTCTTAAATTGCAAGCTGACATTCCTGTGAGTGGTATTACCTTGAGGAGATCTCCTGGGTTGATGAGGTTTCCTATACTTTAATCGTTTGGTTGTATGACAAACCTATAAGAAGTGAACAATAATTTTAAGTTAAGAAATCTTCGGCCGGGCGCGGTGGCTCAAGCCTGTAATCCCAGCACTTTGGGAGGCCGAGACGGGTGGATCACGAGGTCAGGAGATCGAGACCATCGTGGTCTACACGGTGAAACCCCGTCTCTACTAAAAATACAAAAAACTAGCCGGGCGAGGTGGCGGGCGCCTGTAGTCCCAGCTACTCGGGAGGCTGAGGCTGGAGAATGGCGTAAACCCGGGAGGCGGAGCTTGTAGTGAGCCGAGATCGCGCCACTGCACTCCAGCCTGGGCGACAGAGCGAGACGAGACTCCGTCTCAAAAAAAAAAAAAAAAAAAGAAAAGAAATCTTCTACCTTATTTTGACACAGTTTTCTGGATTTTATATATGAGATAACTAAAACTCAGAGAAATTTAATGACTTATCAGAACTTCAGAGGAGATGACAAAAACTAGCTTTTTATTTTTTTCCACAGTGCTTAGGCATGCAAAGCAGCGGCATGGTATCATATAAAAAGCACTGTTTTAAAACCAGGCAGTACTAATGAAAAATTTCAGTTCCTTCATTTCTTAGCTCTGAAGTCTTATACAAGTTAGACTCCTTGAATCTCAATTTCCTCAACTTTAAAATAGTAAAAAAAAGCATACCTAGCAAAGGTTGAAAGTAATTTACATTAATTATCTGACATGTAGAGAGTGTTTAATAACTTGTAACTGTACTCATCAGAGTCAAAGAAGCTACATGTAAAATCAGATTAAATGTCTTCCTGGTTGGCTAGAAGGATGGCTCATTGCCTTAGCAAGAATTTGCTTTCAAATGAGAGTATTTAGTCAAACTTGCTTCAGAAAAAATTAAAGCTATCTAAAAGATGCTGAGATGTTTTCTGGAACATGATATTTCCAGCAGGACAGAATTTTTACTGCTTTATTGCCTAGGAGTGTGCTTGGTATATTTAAATAATGCTCAATAATTATTGTTAACTAAATAAATATGGGTCTTCAATAGTATTTCTCAACCTGTTTGCACTATCATCCTCCTAAGGAGTGATGTTAGATGTCCTTTCCTAGTTATCTCTCTCCTTATGAAACTAAATACTGATAAATATGATTTTTTTCAGGTAGGCTTGAGCCTTGGGGTGCCAAAATTATTGCAAAATTTAAGATTTTATTACCGTCTCCCTTCTAAGAACCAATTGTTCCCTTGGAAGTGATATTACCACCGTTGAGAATTCATGGGCTAGAGGGACTAAAATAAGAAACAAAAGAGCACTTGCTTCCTCTACCCTCTCTCTCAATATCCTTTAATTCCTAGTTTTCTCTAAACAACTATTTATTTGTAGAGACAGGGTCTTACTCTGTTGCCCAGGCTGGAGTGCGTGGCGCAGTCTTGGCTCACTGCAACCTACGCCTCCTGGGTTCAAATGATTCTTGTGCCTCAGCCTTCTGAGTGGCTGGGATTACAGGTGCATGCCACCACACCTGGCTGATTTTTGTATTTTTTGGTAGAGATGGGGTTTCACCATTATGGCCAAGCTGGCCTTGAATTCCTGACCTCAAGTGATCTGCCTGCCTTGGTCTCCCAAAACGCTGGGATTACAGGTGTGAGCCACCACGCCTGGCTAAACAGTCACTCTATTCCTCTCTCTGAACATACATCTTCTCTTTTACACTAGCACCTTGGCTCCAATCTTAGCTTTATATCACTTTATAGTACAGATTTTTAAGAGACATATCAGTTTCCCTGTTCCAATTCCAAATTTCTAGAATTTTAGAGGCTGAGATTTTGTTTGGTGTTTTTCTTTCAACTCAGTCAACTAGGGATACATGCTGTTCACATGCTGTCCCTTGATAGTTTACTGTGTCACTATCTCTGTCTCTACCGACTGACTGTTTTCTTTTTCCTTAGCCAGCTGTCACTTTACCCAGATTCATTGTGTTTCACTCATAATGTATTTGGGTGTGGGTAGCAGAGGCCTTCACTAGTTGCATTAGTCTGTTCTCACAATGCTATAAAGAACTACCAGAGACTGGGTAATTTATAATGAAAAGAGGTTTAATTGACTCACAGTTTCACAAGCTGTACAGGAGGCATGGCCGGGAGGACTCAGGAGACTCACAAACATGGTGAAAGCAAAGAGGAAGGAGGCACAACTTACATGGCTGGAGAAGGAGGAAGAGAGAGAGCAGGAGGAGGTGCTACACGCTTTTAAACAACCAGATCTTATGAGAACTCACTACCATGAGAATAGCAAGGGGAAAATCCGCCCCCATGATCCAGTCACCTCCCACTAAGCCCCTCCTTCAACACTGGGGATTATGATTCGGACATAAGATATGGACAGGGACACAAATGCAAATCATATCACTAGTCCTGCTGCTTCAAATGACCAACCACTATGGTTCCTATCGTTAACCGAGAGAGAGCTAATTAGGCTTCACTGCTTTTTCTAAAACTCCAATAAATAAACCTGAGAGAGTTCCAGAGGACACTATATGGATGGTCATACCAAAAACAAAAGACAGAATCCTTTTTGTTTTGCTATAGGCAGAATTATCACGTTTTTTAGGACTGTAATATTTAGGTCTTAGTTTTCATTGAGAAAACATATTGATCTATGTTTACGACGGTTTTTGGTTGGTACTCTGCTTACCTTCTGGAGACTACACCCTTTCTCTTTTCAGTCTCTAGACTTATAACCATATTAAAGCATTAAAAGTGTCATGTTTAAATGTTGCAGCAGGAACATTACCAGCTAGTCCAATGATTCGTGGGAAATTCTGAGTGTGTTATAAACAGCTTCATAAAAAAGCAATGCCGGTTCTTCCCCAAATATAATAATGTAGCTTTTGTAGAGAGGCCTGTTATACGTGATACGCACTTTTGTATGAGCAGCCATGTGAAGATGTATACTTTCATTCTAAGTAGAGCATTTTATTATAACAGTCCACAAATTTTGTGCGTGATGGCTCAGATTCCAGTTTCCAATGAAGTACATAAATAGTAGTATTTTATTTTATGAGTAGCTGAGACTCATCCTTCAAGATGCCTCATGTGGTGTAAGCCATTCTGAACATTTTACTCATAACCAATAGGCTATCCCTTTTTGGATAATGACAACTAGGAAAAAATGCAGGAGCTGTATATTATTGCTTTAATAAGACACAAAAAGGACTGTGGCAAGACTACTTATGTTCTAAATTTAAAACACAAGCTTTGAAAGAATTTTTGAGAAAGAAACATAGTGGAGGTTTATTCTGCCATCTTTCTTACCTGCCAGCTCCCAGGAGACATATAGAAATCTGAAAATGACTGCCAGTCTTTTAAATTAATGAGTAGACTTTTAATTTCTGCATCATATTTTAAAAATAATCATAGCCGGGCACAGTGGCTCATGCCTGCAATCCCAGCACTTTGGGAGGCCGAGGCGGGTGGATCATGAGGTCAAGAGATTGTGAGCATCCTGGCCAACATGGCGAAACCCTGTCTTTACTAAAAATATAAAAATTAGCTGGGCATGGTGGCGTGCACCTGTAGTCCCAGCTACTCGGGAGGCTGAGGTAGGAGAATCACTTGAACCTGGAAGGCAGAGATCGCAGTGAGCCGAGATTGCACCACTGCACTCCAGGCTGGCAGCAGAGCAAGAGCTAGACTCTGTCTCAAAAAAAAAAAAAAAAATCACAAATTACTTAGTATTTTCTAATTCTACTATGAAGGACTAGAGTAGATTGCCGCATCCCTTGAATCTGTACTGACTTTGTGGCTTGCTTCGGACAATAGAACATTATAGAAGTAAAGATGTATAAGTTTCTGGGTCTGGGATTTGAAGAGATACTGCACACTTCAACTTATGCTCTTAGCATATCTTAGCATATCTATTACCATATGAATAAGCCCACACTAGCCTGCTAGAGGATAAGAAGCCAGGAAACAGAGACAAGCCATTTCAGCTGAGGCTTTCTTGCTGACCTGGCAGCTGGCCTCAAACTCATGAGAGACATGTGAGTGAGCCGGATGATACCAAAAGAAATACTGCCTAACTAAATCCTGCTTAAATTTAAACCCACAGGAACATGAGCTAAATACATGGTCGCTGTTTTAAGCTACTATGTTTGTGGGTAGTTTGGTTTAGTAGAGGCTATCTGATACAACTCCTTTTGTAAGGGTTTCCTAGATTATTGTGTCTTTATCCATTTGGCTGATATCTTGGCATACACCATAAATTAGTTTAGCATATATTTTTGGTTATGGACGTTTTGCAGGCACTTACAACACCATTTTTATAGAAATGTGGAGATGTTGTTGATAATCAGTGATTTACCTTTCCTGTATTACAAATTCATTTCTAGGGTCTGACCTAAATTTTCTTATCCATTGTCAACATCTGTAATCTGATGATTATCTAAGTTAGATCAATCAATCAATAGCTGCAGTGCCATCCTACAAGAAATACTAGTGAGCTGGAAATGTCCACTACCATGTTCTGCTTTGACAGTGCTGTCTCTGCCTCTACCAGCAACACTATTAACCTGCATAAACTCCATGTATTACTTCACTGACCACATCACCCTTTATGATAAGAGTAATTGTTGTTTATGTTAATGGATTTTAGTTTGCTCAGGTTGACTTTTAGGAGGCCACTCATCAATAAAATATATGTTCAGTATGATGAAATTACTAACACATAGTGATTTCTGAATGAAACTATAACAGAATGACTATGTGTTACATTTTAGTGTCTCAACAGCACTCAACATTCCAACACTGAGAACCCTTACTTATATATTTTTTTCTGGTTTACAGATAACAAACTGTTCTACATATGGAATGTCCATGTCTATTTCTCTTACATTTTTTCTTCTTGCCCTGGCCCACCATAACGCCAAACTCCATGCAGTGTCCTTCTGTAAACCTAATACTGATGCTTGTTTAAGTAAATTAGAATATGAAATGAGAGATGTTCTAAACTTCTGCCAACTCTTGTAATGACAATAATCATTTGCCAACTAGGAAGGGCACAATTTTGAAAACTGACCCTAGAAACTTTTTTCCCCTGGAACACTCATAAATAATTTAACTAGTGTCATCATTAAGGGCTCATCTTCACCAGGTTGAGAAAACAGGGAAACTTAAGTGGTTTTGAGGAGATAGATTTGAAAATGTTACTGTTAGATGTTACTTCTATACTTACTTAAAAACTGTGGTAAGGGGACACAAAGGATATAAAAATCATTAGCAGCATGTGCTTATCCACAGAGAGTAAAATGTTATTCAAGCATGAATCAAGTCCTATGGTATCAAAAGATACTATTTTGCATCTATAGGACTGCTGCTGTGCTGGCATGGGTATATGGCTGCTTCCTTTATTTTCTTTTTTTCTCTCTCTCTCTCTTTTTTTTTTTTTTTTTTGACAGAGTTTCACTCTGTCTCCCAGGCTGAAGTGCAGTGGCACAATCTGGACTCATTGCAAACTCTACCTCCTATGTTCAAGCTATTCTCATGCCTCAGCCAACCAAGTAACTGGGATTACAGGTTTGTGATACCATGTCTGGGTAATTTTTGTATTTTTAGTAGACACAGGGTTTCACCATGTTGGCCAGGCTGGTCTTGAACTCCTGGCCTCAAGGGATTCACCCGCCTTGGCCTCCCAAAGTGCTGGGATTACAGGCCTGAGCCACAGCACTTGGCCTCACGACTGCTTTCTATATTGTCAGTCACCTGACTGATGCACTGAGTTTATTCTGATGCATTCTGTTTTCTTTTCTTCCATTGTGACTTCCAAGTAGTGACCTTCAAAGCTGCATTAGTCTGTTCTCATTCTGCTAATAAAGACATACCCAAGACTGGGTAGTTTATAAAGCAAAAAGGTTTAATTGGCTCACAGTTCAACATGGGTGGGGAGGCCTCAGGAAACTTACAATCATTGTGGAAGGGGAAGCAAACACGTCCTTCTTCACATGGCAGCAGCAAGAAGTGCCAAGCAAAAGGTGAAAAAGCTCCTTATAAAACCATCAGATCTTATGAGAACTCATTATCACAAGAACAGCATGAGGGTAACTGCCCTATGATTAAATTACCTCCCACCAGTTCCCTCCAATAACATATGAGGATTATGGGAGCTAGAATTCAAGATGAGATTTGGGTGGGGACATAGCCAAACCATATCAGCTTACATTTGTCTTCTGAATTGTGCCAATGGTGTCCACTTTCCCAGCTCCTAGACTTTCTAGGTCGTGGCTCTGTCTTTGCTTCATATTTACCTTTCATGTTAGATGACAACCATTTCTAAGCTAGTACATCTCAGATTTGATGTGTATCTAATGTCCTAACAGTAGATGATCTCGTGATTAAATCCCAATAACCAGATACTACTACTTCTAGGTTCAGTATCCTGGGTGCCTGTTCTAGGATGTGGAGTCTTTCTTTGCTAGCCTTTCTTTCTGTCTAGACTTTTCTTTGTAATTCCTTATGTCCTTTCTTATGCTTTATGGCCAGGATTGTCCATTGGTTCCCAAAGTATACTCAAAAATCCCAGTGGCATTTCCTCTGGAACCCAAACCATTTAGGTGGGTCATAACATTTATCAAGCTCCTTCAAGCTGTTTTCTTGATCACATTACCTCTGGTGGTTGCCCAACATTATTCTCTAACCTAGAATTTTTTGGAATCAAGATAAGGTTACTCAAGGAATTGGGGCAAGATGGCCAACTAGAAGCAGCTGTGGTTCATGGCACTCACAGAGAGGCACCCAGATTCATAAGGCAAGTTCTTAGAGACCTTCCAAAAGACTTAGACTCCCACAAAATAATATTGGGATACTTTAACACCCCACTAACAATATTAGACAGATTGAAGAGACAGAAATTTAACAAAGGTATTCAGGACCTAAACTTAGCTCTGGATCGTGTGGACCTGATAAATATCTACAGAACTCTCCACACAAAAACAACAGAATATACATTCTTCTCATCTCCACATGGCACTTACTGTAAAATTGATCACATAATCAAAAGTAAAACATGCCTCAGCAAATGCAAGAAAACTGAAATAACAACAGTCTCTTGAACCACAGAGCAATCAAATTAGAACTCAAGATTAAGAAACTCCCTCAAAGCTATATAACTACATGAAAACTAAACAACCTGCTTCTGAATAACTCTTGGGTAAATAATGAAATTAAGGCAGAAATCAATAAGTTATTTTAAACTAATGAGAACAAAGATACAATGTACCAGAATCTCTGGAATGCAGCTAAAGCAGTGTTAAGGGGAAAATTTATAGCACTAAAATGCCCATATAAAAGAGCTACAAGGATTCCAAGTTAGCAACCTAATATCACAACTACAATAACTTGAGAACTAATAGCAAACAAACCCCAAAGCTAGCAGAAGATAAGAAATAATCAAGGTCAGAGTTGCACTCAAAGAGATAGAGTACATGAAAAACTCTTCAAAAAAAATCAGTGAATCCAGTAAGTAATTTTTTGAAAAGTAATAAAATAGACCATTAACTAGATTAATAAAGAAGAAAAGAGAGAAGATTCAAATAAACACAATTAGAAATGGTAACAGGGATAACACCATTGACCCCACAGAAATGTAAACAACCATCAGAGACTACTATAAACACCTCTATATACATAAACTAGAAAATCTACAAGAAATGGATAAATTCCTGGACAGATACTCCCCTCCAAGACTGTACCAGGAAGAAATTGGATCCCTGAATAGGCCAATAATGAGTTCTGAAAATGAGGCAGTAATAAATAGACTACCAACCAAAACACATCCATAACCAGACAGATTCACAGCTAAATTCTACCACAGATACAAAGAAGAGCTAGCATCATCCCTGCTGAAACTATTTCAAAATACTGAAAAGGAGGGACTCCTCCCTAACTCATTCTGTGAGGCCAGCACCATCCTGATACCAAAACCTGGCAGAGATACAACAAAGAAAACTTCAGGCCAATACCTTTGATGAACATTGATGCAAAAATCCTCAACAAAATACTGGTAAACTGAATCCAGCAGCACATCAAAAAGCTCATCCAATACAATCAAGTAGACTTTGTCACTGAGATGCAAGGATGGTTCCACATATGCAAATCAATAAATATGATTCATCACATAAACAGAAAGGCAAAAAAAAAAAAAAAAAAAAAAACATAGGATTATCTCAATAGATACAGAAAAGGGCTTCAATAAGATTCAACTTCCCTTCATGTTAAAAACTTTCAATAAACTAGGTATTGATGGAACCTACCTCAAAATAATAAGAGCCATATATGACAAACCCACAGTCAGTATCATATTGAATGGGCAACACCTGGAAGCATTCCCCTTGAAAACTGGCACAAGGCAAGGTTGCCCTCTGTTACCACTCCTACTCAACATAGTATTGGATGTTCTGGCCAGAGAAATCAGGGAAAGAAACAAAGCATATTCAGCTAGGAAGAGAGGAAGTCAAATTATCTTTCTTTGCAGATTACATGATCCTATATCTAGAAAACCCCATTGTCTCAGACCAAAAGTGTCTTAAGCTGATATGCAACTTCAGCAAAGTCTCAGGATACAAAATCCAAGTGCAAAAATCACTAGCATTTCTATCACCAACAGCAGGCAACCCTAGAGGCAAATCATGAATAAACTCCCATTCACAATTGCCACAAAAATAATAAAATAACTAGGAATACAGCAAACAAGGGAAGTTAAGAATGTCTTCAAGGACACTTACAAACCACTGCTCGAAGATATCAGAGAGGGCACAAACAAATAGAAAAATATTCCCAGCTCATGGATAGAAAGAATAAATATTATAAAAATGGCCATACTTCCTAATGCAATTGATAGAGCCAATGCTATTCCCATTAAACTACCGTTGGCATTCTTCACAGAATCAGAAAAAGCTATTTTAAAAGTTGTGTGGAACCAAAAAGCTCGAATAGCAAAGACAATCCTAAGCAAAAAGAACAAAGTTGTGTGGGAAAGAGAGTTTCTGGGGTTCCAGTTGAGTCTGGTCTCCGCTGTGTGAGACAACCATGGGAAGCCACGGGCGGCCTCTGAGGAGAAAAGTCTCCTTATTGCCTTCATGTCTTTATATCTGGAGATCATAACTGCTCAGCGGCATTCCACAGGTTGCTCAGGGAGATGACACTGCCTTGAAGCAGTGGAGTATAATCAGACATCTTGGCTCCTCCTGAAACCTCCTCCCACCCGTTTCAGTCCCAATAAGTTAAAAATCTTAAGTAGTTTAGACACGCCTTTGCTCAAGGAAATTCACAGAAACCGCCACTGTTATACATCTTACCGAATGACTCACAAGTTCTCCTTCACTGATTAATCCTTTTCCTCATCCCTTCTTCCCCCTCCCATCTGCCCTAAGAACAAAGAGCTTCTAAACCAATGAATTGCGTGGAGCCCAAGAGTTCTGGGCCCTGAGCAAGCCTCCGATGCTCTGGTCCCCTGGATCCGCCTTTTATTTTTTTTTTATTTTGTATTTTTTCATTAGCCTCTTTTTTTTTTATTTTAATTGTATTTTTTTTATTATACTTTAAGTTCTAGGGTACATGTGCATAACGTGCAGGTTTGTTACATATGTATACCTGTGCCATGTTGGTGTGCTGCACCCATCAACTCGTCAGCACCCATCAATTCATCATTTATATCAGGTATAACTCCCCAATGCAATCCCTCCCCCCTTCCCCCTCCCCATGATAGGCCCCAGTGTGTGATGTTCCCCTTCCCGAGTCCAAGTGAACTCATTGTTCAGTTCCCACCTATGAGTGAGAACATGCGGTGTTTATAAATTATTCTACTACAAAGACACATTCACACGTATGTTTATTGCGGCACTATTCACAATAGCAAAGACTTGGAATCAACCCAAATGTCCATCAGTGACAGATTGAATTAAGAAAATGTGGCACATATACACCATGGAATACTATGCAGCCATAAAAAAGGATGAGTTTGCGTCCTTTGTAGGGACATGGATGCAGCTGGAAACCATCATTCTTAGCAAGGATCCGCCTTTTAAACGCTTATTCTGTTTCTAACTCCTTTGTCTCCGCTGAACTCGAGGTACCCGCTGGGTGGTATGGGACTGGTTTCCCCAACAAGCTGTACCATCCTGGCCAATACGGTGAAACCCCATCTCTATTAAAAATACAAAAATTAGCGGGGCATGGTGGCACCCCAGCTACTCCGGAGGTTGAGGCAGGAGAATCGCTTGAACCCGGGAGGCTGAGCTTGCAGTAAGTCCAGATGGTGCCACTGCACTCCAGCCTGGTGACATAGCTAGACGCAAGACTCTGTCTCAAAAAAAAAAAAAAAAGAAAAAGGGAAAAGAAAAAAGAAGAAGAACAAAGCTGGAGACATGGAGACATCACTGTACCTGACTTCAAACTATACTACAAGACGGCAGTAGCCAAAACAGCATTGTGCTAGTTCAAGAGCAAATAGACAAATGGAATGGAATGGTGAACCCAGAAATAATACCATACACCTACAACCACCTGGTCTTTGACAATCCCGATGAAAAGAAGCAATGGGGAAAAGATTCCCTGTTTAATAAATGATCCTGGGAGTACTGGCTAGTCATATGCAGAAAATTGAAACTGGACTGGACCTTTTCCTCAGATCATACACAAAAGTCAACTGAATGTTGATTAAATATTTAAATATAGAGCACATAACTATAAAACCCTTAGAAGAAAACCTAGGCAATACCATTCAGGACATAAGCACAGACAGATTTCATGAACAAGATGATAAAAGCAATCCAACAAAAGCAAAAACTGAGAAATGGGATCTAGTTAAACTAAACAACTTCTGCACACACACCAAAAAACAATCAACAGAGTAAACAGCCTACAGTATGAGAGAAAATTTTTACAATCTATGCATCTGACAAAGGTCTAATATCCAGCATCTATAAGAAATGTAAACAAATTTACAAGAAATAAACAACTCCATTAAAAAGTGGGCAAAGGACATGAACAGAAACTTCTCAAAAGAAGACATACACGCAGCCAACAAACACGAAATAAAGCTCAACATCACTGCCCATCGGAGAAGTGCGTATCAAAACCACAATGAGATACCATCTCACACCAGTCAGAATGGCCATTACTAAAAAGCCAAAAAACAACAGATGCAATATACACATTGAATTGAATTAAGAAGGAAAATGGAGGAGTTATTCAAGGTGTATTTATTACTTCCTATTGTCTGTTCTATCAAATGGAGGAAAAGGAATGCTTTTACACTGTTGGTGGGATTGTAAATTAGTGCAACCATTGTGGAAGACAGTGTGGGGATTCCTCAAAGACAGGAATGCCATCTGTCCCAGCAATGAGATTGCTGGGTATATACCCAAAATAATATAAACCATTCTGTTTTAAAGATACATGCACACGTATGTTCACTATTCACAATAGCGAAGATATGGGCTTAACCTAAATGCCCATCATTGGGCACTGGATAAAAACGGTGGTACATATATACCATGGAATGCCACCATAAAAAGAAACCGGATTATGTTCTTTGCAGGGACATGGAGCTGGAGACCGTTATCCTTAGCAAATTAACATCAGAACAGAAAAACAAATACTGTAAGTTCTTACACATAAGGGGGAGCTGAATGATGAGAACACACGGATGCCTGGGAGAGCACAACACGCACTGAGGGCTGTCAAAGGGGTGGGTGGGTTGGGAAGAGGAAGAGCACCAGCAAGAATAGCTAATGAATGCTGGGGTTAATACCTGGTTGATGGGGTGATCTGTGCAGCAAACCACCATGGCGCACGTTTACCTATGTAACAGATCTTCACATCCTGCACACGTACCTCTGAAATTAAAATAAAAGTTGGAAATAACTTTTAAAAAAGTGTTACTTTACTCACTTGGCCACAAAATTATTGATTCTGCTTATAGATTCCTGCTGTTGTGACCAAAATTGATCAAGTAATGATTACCTTCCCTTAGAAACAGATATAGAATCTCTCCAAGATGATCCTACCACTTGACTTCTGGGTTATTGTAATTTGGATAGGTGCCTTCCTTTTCTTCCCCTCCCTCCCCTTTTACATTTCACAATAGCTTAGGTTTGTATCACAGATGACTTGGGTTGACTTGAAGTCTAACGTAGGTATCTAAATATTCCCATCTGAGATATTTTGGCCACAGTTCGATAGTAACTTACTTTGATTTCCAGCTTCTAATTTATCCTGTAATTTTGTTTTAAGTGTCTTGTTTCCAAGGCATATCTCTGATTAGTAGCTATTAATTTTCTATTCAAATTTTATAATAGTATATCAACAGACTAGAAGGTAAATTTTGTTTCGCTTGATTCCATGTATTTGATGGAATGAATGTTTCTAAATGCCTTTGTTAATCATAAAGTTAAATGATTAAGAAAAGCCACTCAGGGATAGTTTCTTAAAAGCTACTAAAATTACTGCTGCTTTACTTCATCATGCTTTTCTTTTCTTGTTCAGTAGAAAACACTGAATAGTAGAAAAGGAATAAATAACATGTTTTTGGACTCTAAATTATGCTTGTAAAATGTATTTATTTAAAGAGAGGAAGGTAAAGATTTTGACCATAAATCTTTCTCTGGACTTCAAGATTGAGTTTTTTTCTATATAAGCAGTAATAAAATAACCATTGAAAATTTTCTTTTTTTTTTCTTTTTTTTTTATTATACTTTAAGTTCTAGGGTACATGTGCATAACGTGCAGGTTTGTTACATATGTATACATGTGCCATGTTGGTGTGCTGCACCCATCAACTCGTCAGCACCCATCAATTCATCATTTATATCAGGTATAACTCCCCAATGCAATCCCTCGCCCCTCCCCGCTCCCCATGATAGGACCCAGTGTGTGATGTTCCCCTTCCCGAGTCCA